>NW_028321893.1:3084772-3387803 GCF_036245765.1 Copidosoma floridanum
AGGACATACTGCAGCCAGACACCTTTTTTTAGCAGTGAAACAGTTTATTTAAACTTTTTTTAGAGTTCATGAAAAATAAGTAATAGGATGGCCACTTTTTTTTTTTTAGTTAAATTCTACTTCTGTAGCCTATTTAAATACATCTGTTGCTAATGTTATATATTATCAATAAACTTTCAGTGTTTTAAAACTTTTTTCTCGTGCTTTGGTCAATTAAAATTTTTCTGCTATTTTAAATAAATATGACAGTGGCCCTGCAATTTTTAAAAAATCTTCAGTAAAATGTCAACAGTATCGTGCTTACCATAAGAATTGTCTAATGTTTTTGAAGTTTTTGGTTAGCAAAATTTTCTCCTAGTTTCTTTTTGTTTCAGGTCTGGTTAAATTTCTCATTTGTACACGATGTACTAAAAAAATATTACTTCTTTTTTTAAGAATTATATGTGTCTGGTTAAAAAATTTTTTTAGATGCTTTCAACCTATTACAAAGATATTTAACATGATCTACTCAATTCTTTTGTAGACAGTAGTATCATCTAGGTACACTAGTATTTCAACTTGTAGTAAACCTCTTGACATCAAGTCCATCAATCGCTGGAAGGTAGCTGGTGCATTTTTTTAACCTTTTAGCATACGAATATATTTGTAATGTCTATATGGTGTTGTCAGTGCACTTTTTAATTTATTATATCTAGTTTGCTGAGTGGAATGCAGAAATGTACACTGACCTGCCTCGCTGATCTATAAAATCAGATAGACTTGTTAACAGGCGTGCATCGTTAACGGTTTTTTAATTTAAATTTTTAAAATCAATTTGAACCCTTTATCTTCAATTTCCTTGACTACCTGGCATCCTTCGAACACTTCGATAAGAAAAATTATGTGGTGATGACAGAGGTTAAACAGTTTTATTAGTAAGTTTGTGATTATGTATTCATCTAAGTATTTCTTATAAAGAAGTACATGGCAGTGCTGTTAAGTTATTATTGGGACCTTATTTTCTATGGAAATCTCATTTGCTATTAGATTTGTTCAAGGTAGGGACTCTCCTAGTAGTGAAAAAATGTTAGGATATTATTTGACTAAACTAAAAATTATATCTAATTTCTCAGAATTTAAGAGACCAACATAAACGAGTTTCTTGTTCTCGTTTTGCCCACAGAGTAAATCAAAGATTTCACATTAATGACCTTAAGAAAAAGTGTAAAAATAGAGAATTTGCCTTGATTCTCCCGCCTTTGCCTCGCCCCTCTTGAAATATTACTGGTCCCTCTTTTTTAGTAACGTAGTAGTTCATTTGGTTTCAATACACATTAAAGAAATAAATAGTTTATATAATAAAATACATATTTTTTTGGTTTATGTTTTTTTTCAATAACATAGAAATAAGTGTGTATAGTTAAATAAATAGAAATTAAATAACAATAAGCAGAGCAGCTATTTTATGTATTATTAAGCATTTGTTTACTTATTGATTTGTTACTTTTAAAAAAAATGCGAAATTGTTTATAAAATTTCATTACATATTCTTATAATTTGCATGTGAATTCTTAAATGTTAAACATGTATAATAGTGTACAGTTGAACGATCTGCAATTTTTTTTGGGTATTCTTAATGGTATTTTTAGTATACTTTTGATGCTTGAATGATATCTGTCAAGAAAACCTCTGTGCAATGAACGTCTTAAAAGGTCATTCACTGTCATGAACTACTATGATACTAAAGAAGACAGTACTACGGGATGGTTTGTCTTAATTTTTGAGAAACAATTATATTCTCGATATTAAATATAGACTAGAAATGAGTGTGTAGGCGTATATGATAAATATTAGCGTGACGTTATGGATGTCATTAGCATGGGCAGTAAAAACTTGTTTTGAAACCACCGAAAAATTTGATAAAAGTGCACAGTTTTGTACTGGCCAGCCTGCATGTTGTTTGTATGGTATTGTCCCACAATATATTGTTTATAGTTATCTTATTAATAAATATAAAAATGTTTATCGAAACCACACCCAACGAACGTAGGTATAATCATTCCAACGATAGTTGCATTACCTTTGTACACAGTATCATTTTCTATTCTATAAGCGTGTCTAGTATTTAAATAAAAATAAAAGGATTTAACTATATCTTTTTTTAATTAGATTTAACTATCTACAGAAAAAAGTTCGTTGTTCAATTTTAATTTTATTTCGTTAATTGGTTGGAAAAAAATATTTTGTAAAAGCTCTGACATGCATTGTAAAAGTCCCCAAAATACTAAAAAGCTTACAAAAGATACTTTAGTTCGTCAGAAAATAATTTCTAATGTGTTGACGTACGTCTTGTTTACCAGCTACCAGACACGGGGCTGTTAGTATATATATACAGCGCCACGTCGTGTCGAGCTATAAACCGCCGTTGACCTCAGTTTGTTTGATTAACACTACTGGGGCCCCCTGGACCCTTAATAACGAAGATCTTGCTATCCCGCTATTCTTATTCACAGGTTCCAATAGTTGTAGCTTTTCACAAATTTCTATTAACCTCAAAACGGCTGACGACAATAACGCCATTTTGCCTATACTCGTACTCTATTTTCGCTACACTAGTTTTCACTTGCCAGACGCGCTCTCCCCACAAGGGATGCCATTTATAACGTGGATTTTTCCTTCCCCAAGATGACTTACCGTTGGAGAGAAAATATCGTTATTATTCTCTCTCGTACGTCTCTGCTCAAAAACACTCTCCTTCTTCGCCCCTTCACTGGACCTGTCTCAAAAGGAGATTCTCGCCTGGGCAAATGAACACAAGGCAATGTTGACTTAATTTTTACAGATTTATTTAAAATAACCACAACCGCTATCTACAATCACTTCACGTACCTCCTCTCGGTCCCGATGCTATAGCGCAGGCCCTCGATCGCCACCACACGCCAGAGGTGCGCTCGGAGAGCCACGCTAGTTCGCTCACACGCACACACACTCACGCGCCTTCACACACCCTTCCCCTCTCACACTATTCTCGGTATGAAATCGGGTCTCCTTGGCGTGGTAGCCTGTCCGTACCTATACACCCCCACACTCACACTCTGCGTACCCCATAGGTCCCGGGCGTGGATTGCCATCACGACCGGAGACGATCACAAACACGCCTTACCACTCACGGCGTCCCGACGCCGGCTCTCGAACCGTCCCGCCCTTACACCACGGCTATGCGACTACTCACTCGCTCTCGGTCTTATGCGCCCTTCTCTTCCTCTCTCTCTCTCTCTCTCTCTCGCTCGCACCCGCTGGCACGATGTGCTTGTCTCGGCGTCTCGGTGAAGGCCCGATCGGGGCGCACTCGACACGCTCCCTATCCCCGGCTCGTGGCTCTCGCCCTCACTATAGACTCTCAGTATTTTTCCCTCCCCTGTTGTGTCCCCGCTAGCTTATTCACAGTACCTTAACTTATGCTACTCGTCTCTCGCAGGCGAGCGAGCTGGCTGGGTCGTCGTGGATGGTAGTCCGGGAAGTTGACGCTCCGGAGTCCCTTGATCCTGCTCCCCGGCTGCGTAAAGCTCCCTACTTCTCAGCTTGGCTAGGGTTGTCAGAGGAGGACGTCTCGTCAGCGGGGCGACCAGTGCTCAGGGCCAAGCAGGCTTGAATCAGCACTATTTCTCCTCTTTTCTCGCTCGCTCCTACAGTACCTCAGGTGCCGTCACTTTCTCTCCTGCACACACTCGTCGCGTTTTCCCGTCGTACAGCTCGATCCCTTTTGCGATTTCCGCGTACGCCCAGGAAAAAGTATTCACCAACAAGATGCTCGTCTCGAGTCCTGGCCACGAAAACGAAACCGCAAAGAAAATGGCGCAGACACTCTCTTCGCGCTCGACAGCTCACTCTCTCGATGGTCGAAACTCTACTGCCTTTCCCTCCGCCCTTTTCGTCTCGCGCTCTGCTCCCTGACCCTTGTGTCAGTATCCCCTCGTCTCTCGTCCGATCATTTACTTGTGCGCAAACGGTTTATCTGGGCCTACCTTACCTTCTGTATCATTCTTACGTGCCGACGCTTCGACACTTACATTCTCACATTCACTTGTACGCACGCTACATTTCTGATCTAGGTGTGTGCCTCCTTCTCTGGTTTACCGTTGGTCGTTTCTAGAACACACGAAGATTTCGGTTACGCGAGAAGCCCATTAAGAACACTAATTGGTTCCAGAATAGGGGCGTCGACAGTGACGTGCAAAAATTTTGAAGCAAATTTTGCCACGTCACAACTTACAATTGTAATTATACTTATAATAATGGTAATAATTTTAATGATAATAATACTGAGGATCATAATGGTAGTGATAATGCTGATAATAATAATAATAATAATGTTGATAACCATAAAAATGATGATGCTGATAAAAATAATAAATCGTTATCAGGTGATAATAATGATGATGCTGATAATAATAATGATAATGCTCATGCCAATAATAATAATGATAAGGATGAACGTAATAAAAATATAAATGACAATAATAATGATTAAGATAATGATTATGATGATAATGATAATACTAACGTCGATAATAATGATAAAAATGATAATTATGCTAATTCTTACATGTATAGTAAGCAAGATAATAATAAAAATAATTATCTTCATAATGATGATGATTAGAATTATGACGATAATGATTAAAATAGTAATGCTAATAATAATAATAACAATGATGATAATCATAAATATAACGCTCATGCTAATAATGATAATAATGATACTGATGATTATGCTGATAATATTAAGAAAAATAACGATGATAATAATAAAAATTATGATTATGATTGTGATAATGATAATGATGATAATAATGATAATGATCATGATAATAATAATAATAATGCTTATGTCAATGTTTATAATGACAATACTGATCAACATTATAAAAATATTGATGACAATAATAATTATAGTGATAATGATCATAAAAATAATAATAATAATAAAAATGCTTATGCTAATGATAATGGTAAAAATAATGATAATAATAGTAAGATAAGTGATGGCAATAAAGATTGTTATAATGTTGATGATAATGTTAAGGATAATTAAGATTATTATGATCATCATGATGATGATGATAATGGTGTGACTAATTATGATAATGATGATGATAACGATGCTAATAATTATGATGATAATGATACTGTTGATGATAATGATGATGATTATATAAATAATAATTATAAAGATAATAATGATTATAATGATTCAAATAATGATAATGCTAATAAATATGATGATGATAAAGATGATGTTAATGATGATGATGCTGATAGTAAAGATAATGCTTATGATCATGATGATAAAAATGTTGTTTATAATGATGATGATAATGATGCTAATAATAATGGTGATTATTGTGATAATAATAGTTTAAATAATGATAATAATTATAATTATGATAACGATGATAATGTTACTTATTATAACTATTATAATAATAATAATGATAATGATAATTATGATCATAATAATGATGCTGATAATGATAATCGTGATAATGATGTTAATAATAAAAAATATAACGATGATGATGATTAAAATGATAAAGATAATAATGATAATTATAATAATTATGCTTATTTTTATAATAATACAAATAAACAATGTGATAGTGTTGATGACAATAATAATAATAATGGTAATGATTATGATGATAAAAATGATCATGTGAAGGATTATGGTAATTACAATAGTAAAAATGATAACGATGATGAAGATGATAATAGTGATACTAATGACAATGACAATAATATTAATAATAGTGATAATGATGATGATTATAATCATGATAACGATGTTAATGATGATAACAATTAAAATAACAATGATAATAATAAAACTGCTTTGACAAATAATTACAATCATGATAATGATCCTAATCGTTGTAATAATTTAAATAATAATGGTATCGATACTAATGATAATAATGATAATGCCGATAATGATGATAATAATGATAATAATGATAATGTTAATAATAATTATTAATTTAATTTTGATAATTATAAAAATAATTCAGCTCATGCTCATAAATAAAATAATAACGATAATGATCATGGTAATGATTTTGATAATGATAATATCGATGATGATGATTGTGGTGATAATGCTAATGATAATAAAAATGATAATGTTGATGATTCCAATGATGATGATGCTTATTAATAATATTGATAGTGATTATAATAATAATAATGATAATAATAGAAAAAATTAAAAAAAAATTATAGTGCCTAAAATTATAGAGATGACAATTAAGACATAGATAATAGTGATACTGATAATAATGATAATGATTTTGATGATAATGATGATGATGATAATGCTCATGACAATAATGATGATCATAAGAATGAATATGGTCATAATATAGATGACAATTATAATAATAATGATAATAATTTTAATGATAATTATAGTAATTATGTTGAAGATAATGATAATAATGATATTAATGATGCTTATGCTAATTCAACCATCGATAGTGAAAAAGATCTAAATAAAAATAACTATCTTTAGAAGGATGATGATAATAAAAATTATAATAATGATGATAATGGCTATACTAATAGTAATAATAATAATGATAATAAAAATAGTAATAATGATAATGATAACGCGCGTGCCAATATATATAATGATACTTTTTATAAACATGCTTATTATATTATAGACAATAATGATAATAATGATAAAGATACCAATAAAAATGGACACAATAATAACGATGATTATGACAATGATAATGATAATGCTTGTGTCCATGATTTTAACGACAATACGGATAAACATTATATTAATATAAATAACAATATTGAGTATAATGATAATTATTATAAAAAAAAGAACTAATAATGCTTATGCTAACGACAATAGTGGCAACAATAATAATAAAAGTAATATTAGGAATGGCAATAATGATTTATAATCATAATAATGATAATGCTGAAAATATTATAGATTACGATTATTATATTAATAATGATAATTATACTAAAACTAATTATAATGATAGTAATGATGATAAGAATAATAGTAATGATAATGAGGATTATAGTGATTATGATAATTACAACAATGATGATAATATTAATGTTGACGATGTTATAGGTAACGAGGTTGGTACTAATAATATTGATAATGATGATAATGATTATAAGAATGAAAAATATAGTAATTATGACAATAATACAAATAATGATGATGATAATAAGATAAAAAATGATAGTAATGAAACTGATAATAATAATTATGATAATTATAAATAAAGTAATAATAATTATAATAATAATAATATTAATTATGTCAATGATAGTGATACTAATTAAGAAAATAATAATAATGATGACGATGATGATGAAGATGATAATGATAATGTCAATGATGATGATGATTGTGATAATTATGATAATAACGATAATAATAATGATGCAGATTATGCTAATAGTTGAAATACTGACAATTATGATCATACTTATAATAATAGTAATAATTTCAAGATAACGATATTGAGGATTATGATGGTAGTGATGATGCTGATGATAATAATGATAATAATGTTTATAATCTTAATAATAATAATGCTGATAATAACGATGATGATGGTGATGATAATAATGCTCATGCCAATGATGATGATGATAAAAATGCACATGCTAGTAATATTAATAACAATAAAAATTATAATAAGAATGACTATGATAATAATGATAGTAATAATGTTAATGATAATTATGTTAATAATGATAATGATAATGGTGTTAATTTTAATATTGACGATAATAATAATGCTAATGATGATAATTATAATAAGAATGATAATACTGATGTTGATAATTATGATAATGATAATGATGATGATAACGATTATAGCGATGATGATGCCGATATTGATGATGATGCTGATATCGATAGCGATGTGGGTAATAATAATAATGATAACGATATACATCAAAAGGATGGAGATAGAAAATATAACTATAATAATAATATTGCTTATGCTTACAGTTATAAAAGTAACAATAATCATGATACTTATGATTATAGTGATGATTTAGTTAATATTAATATTGATAGTGATAATAATAATGATAGAACTAATAAAGATAAGGATAATTATGATGCTAATAAAGACAATAAAAATAATAATAATGATAAAGATAATGATGATAGTAATGACAATGATTATGCTGATAATGATGATGGGGATAATGATAAAATTATAATAATAATGTTATTACTTATAATTATTTTATCAAAGTTAATAATAATTAAAATACGGCTCATGCTAATAATTTAAATAATTACAATAATGATTATACTTATAATAATAGTGATAAGTTTAATAATAATAATGATTTCAATGATGATAATGATAATGATGATAATGTCGATAAACTTAATAATACTAATGCTTATGATAATAATGATGATGGTAATAATAATTATAATGATGATTATTATAACAATGATGATTAAAATTATAGTGTTTCTAAATATAATAAAAAAAGTAAAGATAAAGCGAATTGTGAAACTGAAAATAATGATAATGATGTTGATGATAATGATTATAATAATTTTCATGCCAATAAGAATGATAATAAAAATAAACAGAAATAATGTTAATGACAATAATAATGATGATGATAATGATTATAATAATAAAAATGATGATTATGTTGATGATAAAGTCGATAAAGATAACAATAATGATTATGCTTATTTTAACATCGATAAAAAACATAATTTTTATAAAAATAATTATCTTTATAATACAGATGATAAAAATGATATTGAAAAATAAAGTGATTATAAGAATAATAAAGATAATAATGGTGCTTATAGTAAAGATAATGCTAAAAATTATAATGAAAAAATGATGTTAAGGATAAAAATGGTGATAATGATGAAGATGATGATGATTATAATGATGAATAGTTATGAAGAAAAAATAGTTATAGAATTAAGAATATAATGCAAATTATAATATCAATTATTATTGTTATACAATTTTCTATAGAATTTGTAATAACTTTTATTCGGATAAAAATAAATATACTGATATGAGTTATTATGCTAATAATAATAATGATAAGAGTAGATATAATGATGATGATCATGATGACGAGAAAACTAAAGACATGGTTTGTCATGACAATAATGATAATAGTAACCCTCATAAAAACGGTCATGACAATAACAATAATAACAATAATGATTATTGAAACTATGACTACGATGGCGATAATAATAAATATAACAATAATAATAATGATGATAATTATGATAATAATGACAATTATAATAATAGTATTTCTCATATTGACGGTAATGACAATGACAATGATAACAATTGTGATAATTAAAACTATGACTCTGATGATAATAGTAAAAATGACGATATTAATAACAATTATAATAGTAATAAAAAAAAGTCATGATAATAACAATGATAATGATTATAATGATAGTAATAATGATAATAATAATAATAATGCTTATAATAATGATATTGATGATAATAATATTAATGATTATATTAATGATTATAATAAAAATAATAGTGATAATCATAGAATTGATGATGACGATTGTAATCATGATTATTATGATGATAGTCATAATAATCATGATGATGATGTTGATAAAGATGATAATAATAATGATAATAATAATTATTATAATGATACAGATAATAAGAATTATGATATTGTATATAATAGTGATGAAAAATTGAATTATGACGATAATAACAATGATTATGATGATGATGATAATGATAATGATGATAATGATAATAATGATAATGAAAATAATTATGAGTATAATGATGATTATGATGACAATAATGATGATGATAACGATGTTAATAATTATAAAAATGTTAATAATAATAATCAGTATGCTTATAATAATAATGTTAATGATGATAATAACGATGATAATAATGATTTTTGAGATAATGATAATGATAATTATGATAATAACAATAATATTGATATTAATGATAATAATAATGATGATAATAATGATGATGACCATGTTAATCATTATGATACTGATGATAATGATAATAATAATAATGTCAAAGGTAATGATATTGATAATAATAATAAAAATAATAATGATGGTAAAAGATAAAGATATAGATTATGATAATAATAATAATGATATATATATATATAGATGATTATGATGACAATAATAATAATGACAATATTGATGATAATGCATATCACATCAATGATGATTTGAATAACGATGATAACATTTATAATGACGATGATAACTATAAAAATAATAATGATAATAATAATGATATCTATAGTTATAGTAAGACTATATAATAATAATTGTATCAAATACATTTTCTAATTCAAAATAAATAATGATTAACATTATAATAATAATGATAGTTCATGAATAATTAATAATCATTAAAATAATAACTATGAAAATTATAATAAAAATTGTTATCAAAACCATTATAATAATGACAATTATAATTGTTACGATAGGCGTTATAACAATTATTATGCATAATATTACATTGTTTATGACAATTATAAAACTAATAGTAAAAATTAAGTTTATTATAATGATAATAATAATAATGATAATAATAATCATAATGATGATTTTAAAGATAATAGTAATCAAAATATCAATGATATTAATGATAATAATAATATTGATGATGACCATAAAGATGACGATGATGATGATAAAAATATAGAAACTTATGATGTCAATGATAATTATATTGATGATCATGATAATGATAATGGTGATGATTAAGATAATGATATTAATAATTATTATTATTATGATAATGACCATGTAGATGATAATGATAATGACATTTATCATAATTATAATAATAATAATAGTAAAAATACTAATTCTAATTCTAATAATAATGATAATAACGATAATGATGATGATGATGATAATTATAATGATAAAAATAGTAATAATGATGATGATAACGATGTTAACAATTGAAAAAATAATAATAATGATCATTATGCTTATAATAATGACGTTACTGATGATGAAATTTCTTATAATTATGATGTTAGTGATAATGATAAAAATGGTAATAATAATCTTTATAGTAAATATAATAATAATAATAATAATATTATTGACAATTTTTATGATAATAATGATGATTATAAAAATAATAATGATAATAAGAATAAAGATAAAAGTAATGATAGTAAATACGATGATGGTGATATTAATTATAACTATAATAATGATGATAATGATAAAAAAGATAATAATGATAATGATAAAAGAATGTTCATGATGAAAATGATAATAATAATAATATTGATTATGATAATAATAATAATGATACTAATGTTGATAGTAATAATAAAAATAATAATAATGAAATTTATAACTATAATATTAATGACTATGATAACAAGGATAATAATAATAATAATAATAATTATGGAAATGATGATAATAATGATAATAAGAATAAAAATGCTAATTGTAATAAAAATGGTGAAATTAGAAATGATGGTATTGCTAATGATAATGATGTTAATAAAGATGATAATGACGAAAATACTAATAATAATAATAATAATGATAATATATCTAATAAACATGATAATACTAGAAATAATAATAATAATGATAATGATAATAATGGTTATAGTGATGCTAGAAATAATGATTATAATAATGATGACGATAATGATAATAATAATAATGATGATAATGATAATAATGATAATGATAATATACAATTACAGTAATAGTTTAACTGATGCAAATGGTAATACATTTATGGATATAGTGATAATCATAATAATTATAATGATTTTTTTACACTTTTCTATAGAAGTCGTCATAATTTTTAACTCGATGATAATACATGTACTGGTCATAGTAATTATGCACATATCATTAACAATACTGATTTATGTAAAGATGTAGGATATAGGATGATGACCATGAAGTAAATAATAGCAATTAAATAATTATTATCACAATGATAATAACAGAAATTCTAATAATGTCAATAATGACAATGATCATAATAACAATAATAATAATAATGAATTATAACTTTAATAAGAAAATAATAATAATAATGTTAATACTATTAATAATAATAAAAAAAAAAAAAATTAAAAATGATAGAAATAATAATGATGATGATAATAATGTTAATAAAGATAATGATGATGATAATGTCGATAATGATAATAATAAAAATAATGAAAATTATAATAGTAATCATTAAAGTGATGGTAATTATGCTAATAATGCTGATAGTAACTCTGATAATAATGATAGTGATGATAATGATAGTAAAAATGATTATAATAATAATAATGATCATAATATTTGCGATAACAATAATGAAAATAATAATAAATATGATGATAATTAAAATAATATTAATAATAGTAATAATAATAATGATTATAATAATGATAATAATGAAGAGAATGATAAAATAACAATTGTGATGGTAAAAATGATGATAATTCTACTAAAAATAATGATAATAATCATTAAATTAATGATAGTTATAATGATGATAAAAATTATAATAATGATGATAATAAGAATAATGATCATTAGGATAATAATAATGATAATAATGACGATGTTAATAATCATAATGATGATAATAATAATGATAATAATGCTTATAATAATGATGTTGATAATAATAATAATGATAATAATAATAATTTTGACGACTATGATCATAATAATAATGATAATAATAATAATAATCATGATAACAATGATAAATTGACAATGATAACTATAGTGATTCTTATATTGGTGGTAATGACAATGACAATAAAAATGATTATAATAATTTAAACTATGACTTTGATAATAATAGTAAAAAAGACGATATTAATAATAATCATAATGATACTAAAAAAAATAAAAATAATGAAAAAAACAATAATAATAATTATAATGATCATAATGGTATTGCTTATATTAAAAATGACAATAATAATAAAAATTGTTATAATGATAATAATATTAATGATAATAATTATAATAATAGTATACAAATAATAATGATTATAATAATATATATTATTGTAATGAAAACGTTGACAATAATAATAATGACAATGATGATGATAATGATAATAAAGATAATGATAATAATAATAATGATGATAACAATAATAATGATAATTATGGTAAAAATACTAATTGTAATACTAATAATAATAATAATAATGATTAAAATAATGATGATAATAATGATAATGATAATGATAATAACAATGATGATGATAACTATGTTAATAATTAGAATAATAATAATATTAATGATGATTATGCTTATAATAGAGACGTCAATGATAATATAATTCCTTATAATAATGATGCTAATGGTTATGATAATGATAGTGATAATATTAATAAAGAAAATAATTATAAAAATAAGAAGAATTTTGATGATGATTATGATTATAATACGGATGTTGAAAATGATAATATTAATAATAATTAAAATATTAATAATAATGATAATAATAATTATACTAATGTTGATAATGATAATAAAAATAATATTGAAGATATTTAAAATAATAATAATATTAATTACGATTTTAATGATAATAATTATGATGATGATTATAATTATAATAAGGATAATGATAATAAGAAAGATAATAATTATGACAATAATAATAATAATGATAATAATAATAATAATCATGATAATAATGTTAAAATGACAATGATAACTATAGTGATTCTTATATTAGTGGTTATGACAATGACAATAATAACGATAATGATAATTTAAACTATGACTATAATTACAATAGTAAAAAAGACGATATTAATAATGATCATAATGATACTAAAAAGAAAAAAAAATAATGATAATAACAATAATAATACTTATAATGATCATAATGGTATTGCTTATATTACAAATGACAATAATGATAAAAATAGTTTTAATGATAATAATAATGATGGTAATGACAATGACGATGATAATAGTTGATATCATGATGATAATAATAATGACACTGATGATGATGTTGATAAAAATGATCATAATAATGATAATAATGATTATAATAATAGAATACACATAATAATAATTATAATAATATATATTATTGTTATGATAATGCTGATAATGATGATAATGACAATGATGATGATAATGATAATAAAGATAATGATAATAATGATAATGATGATAACAATAATAATGATAATGATGGTAAAAATACTAATTGTAATACTGATAATGATGATAATGAGGATTAAAATAATGATGATAATAATGTTTAAAATAATGATAATAATAATAATAATGATAATGATAATAATAATAATGATAATATTTATGTTAATAATAATCAGAATAATAATAATATTGATGATGATTATGCTTATAATAGAGATGTCAATGATAGTAAAATTTTTTATAATAATGATGCTAATGGTAATGATAATGATGGTGATAATATTAATAAAAAAAATAATAATAATGGTAAGAAGAATTTTGATAATGATTATGATAATAATACGGATGTTTATAATGATAATATTTTTAATAATAATAATATCAATGATGATAATAAAGATAATTATACTCATGTTGATGATGATAATAAAAATAATAATAAAGATATTTAAAATAATAATAATAATAATTACGATTATAATGATAATAATGACTCTAATGATAATAATAATAATAATTACTATGAAAATGATGATAATGATAATGATAATAATAATAATAATGCTTGCAATGATGCCAATCATGTTTATAATAATGATGATAAAAGTGATAAAAATAATGCTGATAATAATAATGATGATGATAGAAATAATAATGCTCATAATAATCATAATAAATATAATAAAAATGATTATAAAAATAATAATGACAATTATGGTATTGCTTATAAAAATAATGTTTAAAATTATGATAATAATGATAATTATGATAATAATAATAATGATAATGATGATAATTATGATAAACATAATAATGATGATAATGATGATAATAATAAATAAAAGGATAATGATATTTATAATAATAATAATGATTATAGTAGTTATAAAATAATAATAATAATTATTATGATGATGATGACAACGATGATGATAATTACAATGATGATAAGGATGATAATAATGATTATAGTGTAGACAATAGTGATAATGATAATGATTATTAAATTATTAGAAATAGATTCGTGGATGTAATGATAATCATAATAAATGAAATAATTCTAGTACAAATTTTTATAGTTGTTATAATTATTTTTAACTAGATCATAATAAATATACTGGTTATATTTATTATGATTATATTATTAACAATACTAATTTATGTAAAAAAGTAGCATAAAGAATAATGATCATAACGTGAATCATACCGATAACAATAATCATTATGACAATGATAATAACAGAAATTTTAATAATGTCAATAATAACAATGATAATGATAACAATAGTAATAATAATAATACATAACTATAATAATGACAATAATAATGATGATAATGATAACAATAACAATAATGATAAATTATAACTATGATATTGACAATAATAATGATAATAATGTTAATGATAGTACTGAAAATAATAATTTTAATAATAAAAAAAAAAATTAAGATTAAACTTATAACGATTTAGATAATAATGTTAAGAAAAATAATAATATTAGAGATAATACTGTAAATGATAATAATAAAAATAATGATACTTATAATAACATTTATTATAGTGATAATAATTATGATGATAATACTTGAAATAACTTTTATATTAATGTTTATAATAATAATTATAAAAAACGATTATAACGATAATAATGATGATGAAATTTGCGATGATAATAGTAATACTAATGATTATAGTAATGATGATTATAATGATCATATTAATATCAATAATAATAATGATGATGATAATGATAGAAATAAAAATAATAATGATGATAATAATAATTATGACCATAATAATATTAATAATTATTATAATGACAATATTAACAATTATGATATAAATAATAATAATGATGATAATGATTTTTATAATGATGTTGATAATAATAACAATAATAATTATGATAATCCTGATGAAAATAATAATAATAATAATAATAATTATAACCATAAAAATGATAATAATGATAGTGACGATAATAAAGATGTTAATAATAATGATAATGATAATTATAATAATGATGATAATAATGATGATAATAATATAGACAATAGTAATAACGATTACACTAACAAATATAATGATAAAAATAGTTATAGATGTACAAATATAATGATAATTTTAATAATTATACTGATTAAAATACAATTTTCTATAGTTGTCATGATAATTTCGAACTAGATTATAATAAATATACTGGTTAAAGTAATTATGCTTCTTAAATCAATAATACTTATTTGTGTAGAAAAGTAATTATAAAAATCATGATCATATAATAATAATCATACTAATAACAATGATTATTATGACACTGATAATTACAGAAATTTTATTAAAGACAATTATAACACTGATAATACTAACAAGTATAATAATAATAAATAATGACTATGAGATTGTTAATTAGGATACCAATAATGACAATGATAATAATCATAATAATTTTAAAAATGATGATACTGAATTAAACAATAATATTGATAACAATGATGATGATGACATTGATAAAAATGATAATAATAGTAATAATATTGACAATAAAAACAATAATAATAGTAATAATAATTGTAATAACTATGAAAATCCTAAAAATAATGATATTGATTAAGACTATAATAATAATGATAATGATAATTACGATAATAATAAAGATGATAACAATTATAAGAATAATTATGATGGTAATAAATATAATAATAATTATTATCATGACAATGATGATGACGATGATAATGATGATGATGATGATGATAATGGTAATAATAAAGATAGTAATAATAATAATAATGATAATGTTAATAATAATGATTATTATAACCATAACAATGATTATGATGATAATGATAATATTAATGAATATGATAATACTAAAAAAAATAAAGATGATGGAAATGATAATAATGATTATTATAATCATGATAATGTGAATGATAATGTTAATGACAATGATAATGTTTATAATAAGGATATTTATAATAAAAATAATATAAGATTTACTGATAATAATGATAATACTAATGATAATTATGATTATAATGATAATTATAATAAGAGTGATGATAATATTGATGATAATAACAATGATCATCATAATGATAACAATAATAATAATAATAATTATAATAATTATCATAATGATTATGATGATGATGACGATGATGATGATAATAATAATGATAATCATAATTATAATGATAATGATTATATAGACAATAGTTATAATGATTCCAGTAATAGTTATAATGATGTAAATGGTAATAGATTAATAAATATAATAATACTCATTATAATTATAAGTATTTTGATTTAATTTTTCATAATATTCGTAATTATTATTAACAGGTTCATAATAAATATACTGGTTAAAGTTTTGATGGTCATATTATTAATAATACTATAATTAATAGAAATGATAATAATCATAATAATAACTATCACAGTAATGATAATTATGATAATAATACTAATAATAATGATAGTCATAATGAGAATAATGATAATGTTAACAATAATGATCATAATAATTAAGACGATAATAAAAAAACAATAATAATAATGTAAATGATAGAGATCGTAATGAAAATAAAGATAAGTATGATGATATAAATGATGATTATAATAATAATAATAATAACAATAATAATGATAAAGACGATGTTAATAATTATGATGATAATAATGATTACAATAATATTGCTTATATTTATGAAAATGATAATGATAATAATGATGATAATAATAATAATAATAATGATAATAAAGATGACAATGATGACGATGTAAATGTTTATAAGAATGTCAATACTAATAATGATAATGATAGTGATGTTAATAATAAAGATGATAATGATCTCAATGATGATAATGATGATAGTAATGATCATGATAATGATGATAATAAAGATAACAATAATAATGATGATAAAAATAATAATAATAATTATGTTAATAATAATAATGATAAGAATAATTTTGTTCATAATCATGATAATAATAATAATAATAATTTTGTTTATAATCATGATAATAATGATCATAATAATAATGATAATGTCAATAAAAATGACCATAGTAATGATAATAATAATGATAATAATGATAATGATAATAATAATAGTGATAATGATTATGATACTAATGTTGATAATAATAGAGATCATCACAATAATAATTATAATGTAGATGGTGATCATAATGACAATAATAATATTAATGATAAGGATAATAATGATAAAAATAATAAAAGTGATACTGATAATGATGATGATAATAATAATAATGATGATAATAATGATAATTATGATAAGAATAATGATGATATTGATAATGATACTAATAATTATATTTCTTTTAACAATAATTTTAAGAATAATATTAATGATATAAATAATGATCTTGATAATAATTATAATAAAAAAAAAATAATTACGATGATTATATTGATAGTAATAATAATAACAATAATGATAATAAAGACGATGTTAATAATTATGATGAAAATAATGATTATAATAATATTGCTTATATTTATGAAAATGATAATAATAATAATGATAATAATAATAATAATAATGATAATAAAGATGACAATGATGAATATGTAAATGTTCATAAGAATGTCAATACTAATAATGATAATGATAGTGATGTTAATAATAATGATGATAATGATCTCAATGATGATAATAATGATAGTAATGATGATGATAATAATGATAATAAAGATAACAATAATAATGATGATAAAAATAAAAATAATAATTATGTTAATAATAATAATGATATTAATAATTTTGTTTATAATCATGATTATAATGATCATAATAATAATGATAATGCCAATAAAAATGACGATAGTAATGATAATAATAATGATAATAATGATAATGATAATAATAATAGTGTTAATGATTATGATAATAATGTTGATAATAATAGAGATCATCACAATAATAATTATAATGTAGATGGTGATCATAATGACAATAATAATATTAATGATAAGGATAATAATGATAAAAATAATAAAAGTGATACTGATAATGATGATAATAATAATGATAATGATAATAATAATGATAATTATGATAAGAATAATGATGATATTGATAATGATAATAGTAATTATATTTTTTATAACAACAATTTTAAGAATAATAATAATGATACAAATAATGATCTTGATGATAATTATAATAAAAAAGATAATTATAACGATGATTATATAGATAATAATAATAATAGTAATAATAATAATAAAAATAATGATGATGATGATGACAATAATGATAATGATTTAAATGATAGTTATGATGATGATGATATTGGTAATAAAGATAATAATAGTAATAATTATAAGAATTTTAATGATGATTATGGTAACGATACTGATGGTAATAATAATATTAATAATAATAATAATAATAATAATAATAATAATAATAATAATAATAATAATAATAATAATCATAATAATAATAATAATAATAATAATCATAACAATAATAAACATTATAATGATAATAAAAAGATGATTATATTAATAATAATAACAATAATAATGATAATAATTAGTATAAAAATGATAATAATGATGATAATAATGATGATATTAATAGCGATAATAATGATAATAATAAGAATAATGATGATAAAAACAATAATAATAATAATGATAGTAATAATTATAATAATAAGAATCATAATAATAATAGTTATAATAATGTTAATGATAACAATTGTAATAATAATTATGATAATAAAAATGACTCTTATAATAATAATAATAAACTAATAATAATAATATCGATACTAATAATATTAATAATCAAACTAACGATAATGATAATGATAACAATAATGAAAGTGATAATAATAATGATAATAATGACGATGTTCATATTTATGCTCATGATAATAATAACGACAGTAATGATTATAATAACAAAGTTGATAGTAATAATAATGATGATAATGATAATTTTGTTGATAATGATAATAATAATAATAATAACAATAATAATAATAATAATTATAATAATAATAATAATAATAATGATAATAGTAGTGATGATGATTATAATAATGATAATAATGCTAATAATGATAATAATAATAATGATAAAGATAATGATAATTAAAGAAACAATAGTGATATGGATTACAGTAATAGTTACAACGATAAGAATGGTAATAGATTTACAGGTAAAATAATAAACTAATAATTTTACTGATTATAATACAATTTTCTATAGTAGTGTCGATAATTTATAACTGGATCATATATAATATACTGGTTATAGTCATTTTGCTGATAATATTGATGATTCTTACTTGTGTTGGAGAGTAGCTATGAAAATAATAATTTTAATGACACTAGTACTAATAACAACAATTATTATGATACTGATAATAACAGAAATTTTAATAAGCGCAATAATAACAATGAGATCAATTACAATAATAATGATAAAAAATTATGACAATAAAAATAATAATAATAATAATAATAATAATGACAATAGTGATAATTATAATAATAATAAAAATGATGATAATGATAACGATATCAATGATGATGTTGACAAAGATTATAATAATGATGAAAATGATGATAATGATTACAATAAAGATAATATCAATTATAATATTAATTATGATCGTGATAGTTATACTGATAATTATTATAATGGCAATGATAATGACGATGATGATGATGATAATAATGCTAAAAATGATAATAGTGATAATAATTATAATGATGATAATGATGATAATAATAATAGTCATGATAATGATAATAACAATGATAAGGATAATCATGATAATGACAATAATGATGATAATATTGATGATGATAATAATGATACTGATGATCAAGAATATTATGATTATGATGAAGTAGGTTAAAATAATAACAATTGTAGATAAGGATTATAGTGTTTTTTATAAAAGTGATAGTAATAAATATAATGTTGATGATAGTAATACTCATTATAACAATGTTAATGATGATGATGATGATGACCATAATATTGATGATATTGATGATAATAATAATGATAATTAAAAACATTATCACAAAGATAATACGTTTTATGCTAATAGTTAGTATAACAACAATAATAATTATACTTTTTATTATGATGAAGTTTTTAATAATAATAATGTTAATGATAGAGAATGTATAAATAATACTGGTGATGATAATGATAATAATGATGTTGATGGTGATGATAATAAGGTTGCTTTTAATAATAAAAATAATAGTGTAATTAAAAATAATAATAATAACTAAAACAATATTGACAAGAATCATAGTAATTATGATTATAATGATAATAATAAAAATAAGAATAATTGTTATACTAAAAATAATAATGCTGATAATAATAATAATAGTGATAATGCTTATGCTAATGATAATGGTAATAAGGATAAACAAAGCGATAATATTAATGTTAATAATAATGTTGATGATAATGATTATGATAATAGTGATAATAATAATGTTCTTAGAAATGACGTTCTTGATAATTATGAGAATAATTATCATGCTACTGATAACAATGACTATAATATTGATAATAATCATTATAACAACAATAATATTGATGATAAAAATAACAATAACGTCAATATTAACGATAATGATGAAAATGATAAAAATGCTTTGTAAACATTGACAGTAATTAATAAACTATCAACAAAGATCATGTTGATAATAATGAGGATGATGTTAAAGATGATGTTGATAATAATTATGATGATGATGATGATGATAATGATAATGATGTAAATAATAATAATAATAAAGTAGATAATGACCATATAAATGATAATAATAATAATAATGATAATGATGATAATTATAATAATATAATAGTCAATAGAAATAACAACTATAGTAATAGTATTAATAATTAAAATAGTAAAAGAACACAAAATATTATGCTAGTAATAATAATTATTTTTTTTTTTCTACAATTTTCTAGAGTAGTCGTAATTATTTTTATTTCAATAATAATGAATTTACTGGTCATAGTACTTATGCTGATACTAATGATGATACTTACAATAGTTATAATTAAAATATAATTATGTTGACAATGATACTTATGACATGGCTTATCATGACACTCATGATAAAAGAATGTCTGATAATGATAGTGCTGGCAATGATTATAATAACGATAATGATAATGAAAACAATGACTCTGATGACGATATTAAAAATTACGATAATGATGATAATGATGATAATAATGATAATGATAATTCTGATAAAAGTAATAATAATAATAATAATAATAATAATAATAGAAATGACAATAATGTTGATAATTATGTTGATGATGATAAAAATGACAATGATTATGATTATGATGAAGATAATGTTGATTATGATGAT
The DNA here is from genome assembly GCF_036245765.1 of Copidosoma floridanum. Classification (NCBI taxonomy): domain Eukaryota; kingdom Metazoa; phylum Arthropoda; class Insecta; order Hymenoptera; family Encyrtidae; genus Copidosoma; species Copidosoma floridanum. Next base: position 3,107,434 of record NW_028321893.1, read on the forward strand.
AATAGTGATAATAATAATAATAATACTAATAATAATAATAATAATAATAATATTAAAGACGATTGTTATAACAATTAAAGTAATAGTTATGAAAAAACAACAAGTATTAGAATTAAAAATATAATGATAATGATAGTAATAAGTATTATTGCTATACAATTTTTTATAGAAGTTGTTATAATTTTTGTTCGGATAGAAATGAATATATTTATATAAAATTAATGATAAAAACAATAATCATAATGATGACTATATAAATATTTATTAAAATAATGATGATGATAATTATAAACTTGATAATGACGATAATAATAATGATTATCATGATGATGATAATAATAATGATACTGATGATAATAAAAATGATTATAATGATAATAATAATAAAAATGATCAAAATAAAGATAATGATAAAAACAATAATATTATTAACAATAATGATAATAATAATAATAATGATGATGATAATGTGGATAATGATGATGATAACAATCCTAATATTAATGATAATGATTATGATGATAATAATCATGATAGTAGAAATGATAATACTGACGATTTTAATAATTATAATAAAATCGATGATTATGGTAATAATAATAAAGATGGTTATAATAATGATAATGATAATGTTAATAATAAAGATGATTATAACAATCATAATGATGATCATAATAATCATGATGATAATGATAATATTAATAAATATGATAATAATGATAAGAATAGAGATGATGGAAATAATACTAATGATTATTATAATCATAATAATGTTAATGATAATGTTAATGACAATAATAATGTTATTAATAAAAATGTTTATTATAAAAATAATATAAGATTTACTGATGATGATGATAACGATAATGATAATTATGATAATTATGATATTTATAATAAGAATAACGATAATATTGATGATGATAATAATGATAATTATAATAATAACAATAATAATAATAATAATAATTATAATAATTATCATAATAATTATGATGATAATGACGATGATGATGATAATAATAATAATAATCATAAGTATAATGATAATGATTATATAGACAATAGTTATAACGATTTCAGTAATAGTTATAATGATGTTAATGGTAATAGATTAATAAATATAATAAAAATCATTTTAATTATAATTATTTTAATTTAATTTCCTATAGTACTCGTGATTATTTTTAACAGGTTTATAATAAATATACTGGTTAAAGTTATTATGCTTATATCATTAATAATACTAAAATTAATAGAAATAACGATAATTATAATAATAACTATTATAGTGATAATAATTATAATAATAATACTAATAATAATGATACTAAAAATAATTATAATGATAATAATGATAATAATATTTGCGATGATAATAAAAACAATAATAATAATAGTCATGATGAGAATAATGACAATGTTAATAATAATAATCATTATAATTAAGACGATAATAAGAAAAAAATTATAATAATGTAAATAATAGAGATCGTAATAAAATTAAAGATAATTATGATAATATAAATGATGATTTTAATAATAATAATAAAAACAATAATAATGATGAAGATGATATTAATAATTATAATGATAATAATGATTATGATAATGTTGCTTGTATTTATGAAATGATAATGATAATAATGATAATAATAATAATAATAATAATAATAACGATGATAAAGATGACAATGATAACAATGTAAATGTTTATAAGAATGTCAATAATAATAATAATAATGATGGTGATGTTAATGATAATAATAATAATGATCTCAATGATAATAATAATGATAGTAATGATGATGATAATGATATTAATAATGATAACAATAATGATGATGATAAAAATAATAATAATAATAATAATAATAATAATAATAATAATAATAATAATAATGATATTGATAATGATAGTTATTATATTTCTTATAACAATAATTTTAAGAACGATAATAATGATATGAATAATGATCTTGATGATAATCATAATAAAAAAAATAATAATAACGATAATTATATTAATAATAATAATAATCGTAATAATAATAATAAAAATAATAATGATAATGATGATGACAATAATGATAATGATTTTAATGATAATTATGATTATGATGATATTGGTAATAAAGATCATGATAGTAATAATAATGAGAATTTTACTGATGATTGTGGTTACGATACTGATGGTTATAATGATAATAATTATAATTAAAATAATAATGAACATTATAATGATAATAAAAAAAAAGATTATATTAAAAATAATTACAATAATAATACTAATAATAAGTATAAAAATGATGATAATAATGATAATAATGATGATATTAATAACGATGATAATGATAATAATGATAATGATGATGATAAAAACAATAATGATAATAATGATAATAATAATAATTATAATAATAATAATGATAATAATAGTTATAATAATGTTAATGATAACAATGGTTATGATAATTATGATAATAATAATGACTGTAATAATAATAACAATAATAATAATAATAATATCGATAATAATAATATCAATGATAAAACTAATGATAATGATAATAATAACAATAATGATAGTAATAATAATAATGATAATAATGACGATTTTCATAATTATGCTCATGATAATGATAACGACAGTAATGATTATAATAACAAAGTTGATAATAATAATTATGATGATATTAATAATCTTGATAATAATGATGATAATAATGATAATAACATTAATAATAATAATAATAATAATAATAGTGATGATAAAAATGATGTTGATAATAATGCTAATAATGATAATGATAATAATAATAAAAATAATAATAATTAAAAAAACAATAGTGATATGGATAACAGTAATAGTTACAACGATAAGAATGGTAATAGATTCACAGGTAAAATGATAATACTAATAATTTTACTGTTTATTATACAATTTTCTATAGAAGTGTTGATAATTTTTAATTGGATTATAATAAATATACTGGTTATAGTGATTTTGCTAATAATATTAATGATACTTATTTGTGTTGAAAAGTAGCCATGATAATTATAATCATAATGACAATAATACTAATAACAACGATTATTATGATACTGATAATAACAGAGATTCTAATTAGGGCAATAATAACAATAAGATTTATTACAATAATAATGATAATGAACTATGACCATAAAAATAATAATAATAGTAATAATCATAATAATGACGATAGTGATAATTATATTAATAATAAAAATGATGATAATGATAATGATAATAATGATGATGTTGACAAAGATTATAATGATGATGAAAATGATAATAATGATTACAATAAAGATAATAATTATTATAATAATAATTATGATCGTGATAGTTATAATGATAATTATTATAACGGCAATGATAATGACGATAATGATGATGATGATAATGCTAAAAATGATAATAGTGATAATAATTATGATGATGATAATGATGATAATAATAATAATATTCATCATAATAATAAAAACAATGATGAGGATAATCATGATAATGACAATAATGATGATAATATTGATGATGATAATAATGATACTGATGATCAAGATTATTATGATAATGATGAAGTAGGTTAAAATAATAACAATTGTTTACAAGGATTGTAGTGGTTTTTATAAAAGTGAAAGTAATAAATCTAATGTTGATGATAGTAATACTCATTATAACGATGATAATGATAATGATGATGATGACCATAATAATGATGATTATGATGATAATAATAATAATAATTAAAAACATTATTATAAAGATAATACGTCTTATGCTAATAAATAGTATAACAACAATAACAATTATACTTATTATTATGGTGAAGACTTGAATAATAATAATATTAATGATAGAGAATGTATTAATAATGCTCGTGATAATAATGATAATAATAATGTTGATGGTGATGATAATAAGGTTGCTTATAATAATAATAATAATGGTGTTATTTAAAATAATAATAATTACTAAAACAATAATGACAAGAATTATAGTAATTATAATTATAATGATAATAATAAAAATAAGAATAATTGTTATACTAAAAATGATAATGCTGATATTAATAATAATGGTGATAATGCTTATGCTAATGATAATGATGATAAGGATAAACAAAGCGATACTATTAATGTCAATTATAATGTTGACAATAATGATTTTGATAATAGTAATTATAATAATGTTTTTAGAAATGACGTTCATAATAATGATGAGAATAATTTTTATGCTAATGATGACAATGACTATTATATTAATAATAATCATTATTACAACAATAATATTGATAATAAAAATGACAATAATGACAATGTTAACGATGATTATAAGAATGATAATAATGCTTTTCAAACATTGACAGTAATTAATAAACTATTAACAAAGATCATGTTGATAATAATGATTATGATGTTAAAGATGATGTTGATAATGATTATAATGATGATGATGATAATGATGATGATAAAAATGATAATTATAATAAAGTAGATAATAACCATAAAAATGATAATAATAATAATAATGACAATGATGATTAAAATAATAAAATTGACAATAGAAACAACAACTATAGTAATAACATTAATGTTAAAAATAGTGAAAGAACACTAAATATTATGCTAGTAATAATAATAATTTTTTTTGTTATACAATTTTCTAAAGTAGTCGTAATTATTTTTATTTGAATAATAATGAATTTACTGGTCATAGTAATTATGCTGATACTTATGATGATACTCACAATAGTAATAATAAAAAAAGTGATTATGTTGAAAATAGTACTTATGACATGGCTTATCATGACAATCATGATAAAAATATGTCTGATAATGATGGTGCTGGCAATGATTATAATAACGATAATGATTATTAAAACAATGACCCCGATGACGATATAAAAAATTACGATAATAATGATAATGATGATAATAATGATAATGATAATTCTGATAAAAATAATAATAATAATAATAATAAGAGAAATGACAATAATGTTGATAATTATGTTGATAATAATAAAAATAACAATGATTACGATTATGATGAAGATAATGTTGATTATGATGATAATAGTGATAATGATAATAATAATAATAATAATACCAATAATAATATAGACAATTGTTATAACAATTAGAGTAATAGTTATAAAAAAACAACCAGTATTAGAATTAAAAATATAATGATAATCATAATAATAAGTATTATTGCTATACAATTTTCTATAGAAGTTGTAATAATTTTTCATAAAAAAGATAATGATAACGATGATAATATTAATAATAATGATAATGATAATAATGATATTAATAATGATGATGATATTGATGACGATAATGATAATAAACTCAATAATATTTATGATAATTATGATATTAGTAATAAGGATAATAATAATACTAATTATAGGAATGTGAATAATTAATATAGTTATGATACTGATGGTCATAATGAAAATGATAATAATAATAATAATGATAAAAATTATATTAATGTTAAATAAAAGATGAAATTTATAATAATAACAATAATAATAATAATGATAATAAAGATAATAATGAACATAATAATAATAAAAATGGTGATAATAATAATAATAATAATAATAACGATGATAATAATAATAATGATAATGATAATGAAAATACCAATAATGATAGTGATGATAATAAAAATGATTATATTAATCATAATAACAATAGTTACAATAATGGTAATAATAACGATGGTAATAAGAATAATGATAATGATAATGACTGTTATAATAATGATAACAATTATATCGATAATGATAACATTAATGATAAAACTAATGATAATAATAATAATAATAATAACAATGATAATAGTGATAGTTATAATAATAATGATGATAATGTTCATTTTAATGCTGATGATAATAATAACGACAATAATGATTGTAATAACAAAGTTGATAATAATAAAAATAATGATAAGAATAAAATAGATAATGATGATTAAAGAAACAAAAGTGATTTGAATTACAGTAATAATTACAACGATAAAAATGGTAATAGATTTACAGGGAAAATGATAATACTAACAAATTTACTAATTTTTATACAATTTTCTATAGAAGTGTCAATAATTTTTAACTGAATCATATATAATATACTGGTTATAGTACTTTTGCTGATAATATTAATGATTCTCACTTGTGTTGGAAAGTAGCTATGAAAATAATAATTTTAATGACACTAATACTAATAACTACGATTATCATGATACTGATAATAACAAAAATTTTAATAAGGGCAATAATAACAATGAGATTGATTACAACAATAATGATAATAAATTATGACTATGGAAATAAAAATAATAATAATAATAATAATAATAATAATAATAATATAATAATGACGATAGTGATAGTCATAATAATGATAAAGATGATGATAATAATACCGATGATTATAATGATGATGACAATGATTATGATGATAACGATACAGATAATAATAATTATAACAATAATAATAATAAACATAATAATAATAATAGTAATAAGAATAATAACAATATTTATTATAATGATGATGACAATGATGACAATAATAATAATGATTATAATGATAATGATAATAACGATGATGTTGAAAAAGATTATAATAATAATTAAAATGATGATAATAATTACATTGAAGATAATATTAATTATAATAATAATTATGATCGTGACAATTATAATGATAATTATGATAATGGCAATGATAATGATGATAATGATGATAATGATAATGCTGAAAATGATAATAGTAATGATCATTATGATGATGATAATGATGATAATAATAATAATGATCATGATAATGATAATAACAATGATAAGGACAAATATGATAATGACAACTATGATAATAATATTGATGATGATAATAATGATACTGATGATTAAGATTATTATGATTATGATAAAGTAGGTGGAAATAATAATAATTGTAGATAAGAATTATAGCAATTTTTATAAAAGTGATAGTAATAAATATAATGTTGATAATAGAAAAACTCATTATAACGATGATAATGATGATGATGATGATGACCATAATAATGATGATTATGATGATAATAATAATAATAATTAAAAACATTATTATAAAGATAATACGTCTTATGCTAATAGTTAGTATAACAACAATAATAATCATCCTTATGATTATGGTAAAGACTTTAATAATAATAATATTAATGATAGAAAATGTATTAATAATGCTGGTGATGATAATGATAGTAATTATGTTGATGGTATTAATAATAAATTTGCTTATAGTAATAATGATAATGGTTTTATTAAAAATAATAATAATAAGTTAAACAATAATGACAAGAATTATAGTAATTATAATTATGATGATAATAATAAAAATAAGAATAATTGTCTTATTAATAATGATAATGCTGATATTAATAATAATGGTGATAATGCTTATGCTAATGATAATGATGATAAGGATAAACAAAGCGATACTATTAATGTCAATTTTAATGTTGACAATAATGATTTTGATAATAGTAATGATAATAATGTTTTTAGAAATGACGTTCATAATAATGATGAGAATAATTTTTATGCTAATGATGACAATGACTATTATATTAATAATAATCATTATTACAACAATAATATTGATAATAAAAATGACAATAACGACAATGTTAACGATGATTATAAGAATGATAATAATGCTTTTCAAACATTGACAGTAATTAATAAACTATTAACAAAGATCATGTTGATAATAATGATTATGATGTTAAAGATGATGTTGATAATGATTATAATGATGATGATGATAATGATGATGATAAAAATGATAATAATAATAAAGTAGATAATAACCATAAAAATGATAATAATAATAATAATGACAATGATGATTAAAATAATAAAATTGACAATAGAAATAACAACTATAGTAATAACATTAATGATTAAAATAGTAAAAGAACACTAAATATTATGCTAGTAATAATAATAATTTTTTTTGTTATACAATTTTCTAGAGTAGTCGTAATTATTTTTATTTAAATAATAATGAATTTACTGGTCATAGTAATTATGCTGATACTTATGATGATACTCACAATAGTAATAATAAAAAAAGTGATTATGTTGAAAATAGTACTTATGACATGGCTTATCATGACAATCATGATAAAAATATGTCTGATAATGATGGTGCTGGCAATGATTATAATAACGATAATGATTATTAAAACAATGACCCTGATGACGATATTAAAAATTACGATAATAATGATAATGATGATAATAATGATAATGATAATTCTGATAAAAATAATAATAATAATAATAATAATAGAAATGACAATAATGTTGATAATTATGTTGATAATAATAAAAATAACAATGATTACGATTATGATGAAGATAATGTTGATTATGATGATAATAGTGATAATGATAATAATAATAATAATAATACCAATAATAATATAGACAATTGTTATAACAATTAGAGTAATAGTTATAAAAAAACAACCAGTATTAGAATTAAAAATATAATGATAATGATAATAATAAGTATTATTGCTATACAATTTTCTATAGAAGTTGTAATAATTTTTCATAAAAAAGATAATGATAACGATGATAATATTGATAATAATGATAATGATAATAATGATATTAATAATGATGATGATATTGATGACGATAATGATAATAAACTCAATAATATTTATGATATATATGATATTAGTAATAAGGATAATAATAATACTAATTATAGGAATGTGAATAATTAATATAGTTATGATACTGATGGTAATAATGAAAATGATAATAATAATAATAATGATAAAAATTATATTAATGTTTAATAAAAGATGAAATTTATAATAATAACAATAATAATAATAATTATAATAAAGATAATAATGAACATAATAATAATAAAAATGGTGATTATAATAATAATAATAATAATAACGATGATAATAATAATAATGATAATGATAATGAAAATACCAATAATGATAGTGATGATAATAAAAATGATTATATTAATCATAATAACAATAGTTACAATAATGGTAATAATAACAATGGTAATGAGAATAATGATAATGATAATGACTGTCATAATAATGATAACAATTATATCGATAATGATAACATTAATGATAAAACTAATGATAATAATAATAATAATAATAACAATGATAATAGTGATAATTATAATAATAATGCTGATAATGTTCATTTTAATGCTGATGATAATAATAACGACAATAATGATTGTAATAACAAAGTTGATAATAATAAAAATAATGATAAGAATAATATAGATAATGATGATTAAAGAAACAAAAGTGATTTGAATTACAGTAATAATTACAACGATAAAAATGGTAATAGATTTACAGGGAAAATGATAATACTAACAAATTTACTAATTTTTATACAATTTTCTATAGAAGTGTCAATAATTTTTAACTGAATCATATATGATATACTGGTTATAGTACTTTTGCTGATAATATTAATGATTCTCACTTGTGTTGGAAAGTAGCTATGAAAATAATAATTTTAATGACACTAATACTAATAACTACGATTATCATGATACTATTAATAACAGAAATTCTAATAAGGGCAATAATAACAATGAGATTGATTACAACAATAATGATAATAAATTATGACTATGGAAATAAAAATAATAATAATAATAATGATAATAATAATAATAATAACAGTAATAATGACGATAGTGATAGTCATAATAATGATAAAGATGATGATAATAATACCGATGATTATAATGATGATGACAATGATTATGATAATAACGATACAGATAATAATAATTATAACAATAATAATAATAAACATAATAATAATAATAGTAATACGAATAATAACAATATTTATTATAATGATGATGACAATGATGACAATAATAATAATGATGATAATGATAATGATAATAACGATGATGTTGAAAAAGATTATAATAATAATTAAAATGATGATAATGATTACATTGAAGATAATATTAATTATAATAATAATTATGATCGTGACAATTATAATGATAATTATGATAATGGCAATGATAATGACGATAATGATGATAATGATAATGCTGAAAATGATAATAGTAATGATCATTATGATGATGATAATGATGATAATAATAATAATGATCATGATAATGATAATAACAATGATAAGGACAAATATGATAATGACAACTATGATAATAATATTGATGATGATAATAATGATACTGATGATTAAGATTATTATGATAATGATGAAGTAGGTGAAAATAATAATAATTGTAGATAAGGATTATAGCAATTTTTATAAAAGTGATAGTAATGAATATAATGTTGATAATAGAAAAACTCATTATAACGATAATAATGATGATGATGATGATGACCATAATAATGATCATAATGATGATAATAATAATAATAATTCGAAACATTATAATAAAGATAATACGTCTTATGCTAATAGTTAGTATAACAACAATAATTATCATCCTTATGATTATGGTAAAGACTTTAATAATAATAATATTAATGATAGAGAATGTATTAATAATGCTGGCGATGATAATGATAGTAATTATGTTGATGGTATTGATAATAAATTTGCTTATAATAATAATGATAATGGTTTTATTAAAAATAATAATAATAAGTTAAACAATAATGACAAGAATTATAGTAATTATAATTATGATGATAATAATAAAAATAAGAATAATTGTCTTATTAATAATGATAATGCTGATATTGATAATAATGGTAATACTACTTATGCCAATTATAATGATAATAAGGATAAACATAGTGATAATATTAAAGTTAATAATAATATTGATAATATTGGTTATGATAATAGTGATAATAATAATGTTTTTAGAAATGACGTTCAAAATAATGATGATAATAATTATTATGCTAATGACGAAAACGACTATAATATAAATAATAATTCTTATAACAACAATAATATTGATGATAAAAATGACAATAACGACAATGTTAACGACGATGATGAAAATTATAATAATGCTTTTTAAACATGGACAGTAATTAATAAACTGTTAACAAAGATCATGTTGATAATAATGATGATGATGTTAAAGATGATGTTGATAATAATTATGAAGATGATGATAATGATAATGATGATAATAATAATTATATAGACAATAGTAATAACAACTATAGTAATAGTATTAATGATTAAAATAGTAAAATAACACATAATATTATGCTAGTAATAATAATTTTCTTTTTTGTTATACAATTTTCTAGAGTAGTCGTAATAATTTTCATCTGATTAATAATGAATATACTGGTCATAGTGATTATGCTGATACTAATGATGATACTCACAATAGTAGTAATAAAAATGATAATTATGTTGACAATGATACGTATGACATGGCTTATCATGACAATCATGATAATAGTATGTCTGATAATAATTGTTATGGCAATGATTATAATAACGATAATAATCATTAAAACAATGACCCTGATGACGATATTAAAAATGTCGATTGTGATAATAATGATGATAATGGTGATAATAATAAAACTGATAAAAATAATAATAATAATAAAAATAATAATGATAATAATAGAAATGACGATAATGTTGATAATTATGTTGATGATAATAAAAATGACAACGATTATGATGATGATGATAATAATGTTGATTATGCTGATAAAAGTGATAATGATAATAATAATAATGATAATAATAATGATAATATGGACAATAGTTATAACAATTAAAGTGATACTTATAAAAAAACAAGTATTGAAATCAAAAATATAATGATAATGATAATAATAAAAATTATTGCTATACAATTTTCTATAGATGTTGTAATAATTTTTGTCTGGATAAAAATGAATATATTGATATAAAAATAATGATAAAAACAATAATAATAATGATGACTATATTAATATTTATGAAAAAAATAATGATGATTATTATAAAATTGATGATGACGATAATAATAATGATTATCATGATGATAACAATAATAATAATGATGATGATGACAATAATGATAATGATGATTATAATGATAATAAGGATAATAACAAATATGATGATGATTATGATGACAATGAAAATGATGATGACGATGTTAATAATTAAAATAATGATAATAATAAGTATGCTTATAATATTGATGTTAATGATAATGATAATTATGGTGTTAACGATAATAATAATATTAAAAATAATTATATGATAATAGAAATTTAGATAATGATGATAATAACATTGATGATGATAATAATTATAATGATAATCGTAAAAATACTGATAGTAATACTAATAATGATAATAATATCGATAATAATGATAATGATAATAATACTTATAATGAACAAAGTAATGATGATGATGATAATAATTATATTAATATATAATAATTAAAAAAATGATTATAATAATGATGATTATGCTTATAATAATGACGTAAATGATTATCGTATGTCTTATGATAATAATGTTAACGATAATAAAAATAAGGGTGATGATGATATTAAAGATAATGATTATAATGGTAAAAAAAATGTTGAAAATGTTGATAATGATTATGATTATAATGCGAATGTTGATAATTATAATAATTATAATTATTATTATGACAGTTATGATAATGATAATGATGATAATAATGGTAATGATTATGATGATGATGATCATAATCATAATAATGATAATAAAAGTGATGGTAATAATAATGATAATAATAATAATAATAATAATAAGAATAATAATGTTAAAGTAATAATAATGATAATATTAAAAATAAAATATAGTTATATTGATAATAATGATGATAATGACAATAATAGTATTGCTTATAAAAATGGTGATGATAATAATGATAATAATTTTAATAATAATAATAATTATTATAATAAAGATAGCAATGATGATTATTATATTAAACATGATAGTGGTGATAATGATGATAATAATTATAAAACTGATAATGATGATAAAAAAGATAATAATGATAATAACAGTAATAATAAGAATAATAATAATTGTAATGATAATGACGATAATGATACTAATAATAGTAGTAATAATTTTTATCAGAATAATAATAATTCATACAATAGTGATAACAATTACAGTGATAGTTATAATAATAGAAATTAAAATAGATTCATTAATATAATGATAATAATAATAATTATAATAATTCTATTACAATTTTCTATTGTAGTCGTTATAATTTCCATCTGTTATATGATAAATATACTGGTATTAGTAAGTATGCTTATATTATTATTATTACTGATTCGTCTAAAAAAGTAGTTAATAGGATGATGATCATAATGACATAGATGCCAATAACACTGATCATTATGACAATGATAATAACAGAAATTTTAATAATGACAATAATATTAATGATAATGATAACAATAATAATAATAATATTTTATAACAATAATAAAAATAATAATAATGGTAATAATGATACTGATAATACTAATAATATTAATAATAATAAGAAAAATAATTATAATTTAAATAATAATGATGATGATAATAATGTTAAAAAAAAGATAACAATGATAATGATAATGATTAAAAAAAAAATGATAAGTATAATAACAATTATTATAAAGATAATAATTATGATGACAAAATTAATAATGATGATAATAATGATGATATTGATAATAATATTTATAATAATAATGATAATAATGATAATTAAAAAGACGATAATAAATCAACAGTTATGATAATGTGAATGATGATGATCGTTATAAAAATGACGATGATAATAATGATATTAATGATAATTATAATAATAATAATGATTATAATAATAATAATAAAAATAATTATGATCATAATGATAATTATAATAATGATAAAGACGATAATAATAATTATGACGATAATGATAATAATAATGATATTGCTTATATTTATGGAAATGATAATGATAATTATGATAATAATAATAAAAATGATAATAAAGATAATAATGATGATAAAAATGTTTATGAGATCGTCAATAATAATAACAATAATGATAGTGATGTTATTAATGGAGATATTTATAATCTTAATGATAATAATAATAATTATGATAATAATAATAATGATCATAATGATATCGAAGATGATCATACTGATCATGTTGATAATAATAGAGATAATAATGATAATAATGATCATTATAATAATGATAATGTATGTGGTGATCATAATAACAATAATAATATTAATAATGAGGATGATAATGTTAAAAATAATAAAAGTGATACTGGTAGTTATGATAATAATAATGATAATAATGATAATTATGATGAGAATAATAAAAATATTGATAATGATAATAATAATGATATTACTTATAATAATGATGTTAAGTATAATGATTATGATGGTTATAATGATCTTGATCATAATCATAATAAAAAAGATAATGATAACGATGATAATATTTATAATATTAATAATGATAATAATAATAATAATGATGGTAATAATGATGACGATAATGATGATAATCTAAATAATAGTTATGATAATGATTATATAAATAATAAAGATAATAATAATAATAATTATGGAAATGTTAATGATGATTATAGTTATGGTACTAATAGTAATAATAATAATGATAATAATGATAATGATAATAATAATAACAATAATGATAAAAATGATGATAAAAATATTCATAATGATAATAATAATAATGAAAGTTATAATAATGATAATAATAACAATAGTAATAAGAATAATGATAATAATAATGACTGTTATAATGATTATATTATGGGTATCGATAATGATAACATTAATGATGAAACTAATGATAATAATAATAATAACAATGATAATGGTAATAATAATAATGATGATGATGACGATGTTCATAATTATGCTGATGATAATAATAACGACAATAATAATTGTAATAACAAAGTTAATAATAATAAAAATGATGATAAGAATTATAGAGTTGATGATGATTAAAGAAACAATAGTGATATGGATAACAGTAATAGTTACAACGATAAAAATGGTAATAGATTTACAGGAAAAATGAAAATACTAATAATTTTACTGATTTTTATACAATTTTTTATAGAAGTGTCGATAATTTTTAACTAGATCATAATAAAAATAATGGTTATAGTTATTTTGCTGATAATATTAATAATACTTATTTGTGTTGGAAAGTAGATATGAGAATGATAATTTTAATGACAATAATACTAATAACAACGATTATTATGATACTGATAATGACAGAAATTTTAAATAGGGCAATAATAACAATGAGATTGATTACAACAATAATGATTATAAATTATGACTATAAAAATAATAATAATAATTAAAATAATAATAATGACGATAGTGATAGTCATAATAATAATAAAGATGATGATAACAATGATAATGATGATAACGATAATAATAATAATAATAATAATAATAATCATAATAATATAAATAATAATAATAATAGTAATAATAATAATAATAATAATAATAATATTAATTATAATAATAATGACAATCATGACGATAGTAATAATGATGAGAATGATAATGATACTAATGATGATGTTGAAAAAGATTATAATAATAATAAAAATGATATTAATAATTACAATGAAGATAATATTAATTATAATGATAATTATGATCGTGGTAATTATAATGATAAATATTATAATGGCAATGATGATGATAATGATTATGATGATTATAATAATGCTTTTAATAATAATAGTGATAATAATTATGATGATGATAATGTTAATCATAATAATAATGATCATGATAATAATGAGGATAATCATGATATTGATACTTATGATGATAATATTGATGATGATAATAATGATAATAATGATGATGATGGTGATGATAATAAAGTTGCTTGTACTAATAATGATAATTGTGTTAGTAAGAATGATAATAATAACTAAAATAATAATGACGAAAACTATAGTAATTATAATCATAATGATGATGATAAAAATAAGAATAAAGGTAATACTAATAACGATAATGCTGATGTCAATAATGATGGTGATAATGCTTATGCCAATGATAATGATAATAAGGATAAACAAAGTGATAACATTATTGTTAATAATAATGTTAATATTAATGATTATGACAATAGTGATAATAATAATGTTTTTAAAAATAGCGTTCATAATACTGATGATAATAACAATCATGCTTATGATAAAAATGACTGTAATATTAATAATAATCATTATAACAACAATAATATTGATGATATATATGACATTTACGACAATGTTAACGATGATGATTAAAATGATTATAATGTTTTTTAAACATTGACAGTAATCAATAAACTATTAACAAAGATTATGTTTATGATAATGATGATGATGTTAAAGATGATGATGACAATAATTATGATGATGATGATGATATTAATAATGATGGAAATGATAATAATTATAATAAAGTAGAGAATAATAATAAAAATTGTAGATAAAGATCATAGTGATTATTATTAAAGTGATGATAATGATAATGATGTTGATGATAGTAATACTAATTATAATGATGATAAATGATAATGATGACCATAATAATGTTGATAAAAATGAAAATAATAATGATAATTAAAAACATAATTATAAATATAAAACGTCTTACACTTATAGTTATAATAATAACAATAATAATCATATTTATGATTATAGTTATAATTCAAATAATAATTATAAAAATGATAGAGATTGTATTAATGATGCTTAATAATAATAATGATACGATAGGTTTTATAACAATGATTATATATTATATTACATTGGTTATGATAATTATAATACTTATAATATTAATAATGTTTAAAATAATAATAATGATAATGATAATAATAATTATGAATTTAAAGATTATAATAACGATTATACTAATAATAGTTATGAATATAATAATAATGATGATGACAATAAGGATGACAATGATCATGATAAAAATAAAAATAATAATAAAGTTGATAATAGTTCTAATGATAATGAAACTAATGATAATGGTGGTAACGATGATAATAATTTAAAAAATGATAATAATAATAATAATTATGCTTATAATAATGACATTAATGATGATCATATGTCTTATGATAATGATGTTAACGATAATGATGATGGTGGTGATAATGATAATAAAGATAATGATAATAATAGTAAGAAAAATGTTGATAATGATTACGATTATAAAACGAATGTTGATAATAATAATAATAATAATTGTTATTATGACAATAATAATAATAATAATGATAATGATAATAATAAGAATAATAATGTTAATAATAATAATAATAAAAACAAAAATGATCAGGATATTTATCATGATGAACATGATACTGGTGATAATGATGATAATAATTATAAAGCTAATGATAATAATAATAATGATAATAATAATAATAATAGTAATAATAATAATATTAATAATGATTGTGACAATAATGACGATAATGATAATAATAATAGTAATAATAATGATGATGACAATAATATATACAATAGTGATAACGATTACAGTTAAAGTTATAATATTAAAAATGGTAATAGATTCATTATTATAATAATAATTATAATAATTAAAATGATTCTATTACAATTTTTTATTGTAGTCATTATAATTTTTAACTGGAATATAATAAATATACTCGTAATAGTAATTATGCTTATATTATTATTATAACTGATTCGTCTAGAAAAGTAGTTACTATGACAACGCTACCAATAACACTGATCATTTCGACAATGACAATAACAAAAATTATAATAATGACATTAATAACAATGATAATTAAGACAATAATGATAATAATAAATTATAACTAAAATAATAATATTAATAATAATTATAATGATACAAATAATACAAATAGTATTTATAATAATAAAAAAAATAATCATGATTAAAATAATAATGGTGATGATAATAATTTTGATAAAAATGATTATGATGATGATGATGATAATATTAATAAAAAAATGAAAATTATAATAACAATTATTATAGTGATCATAATTATGATAGCAAAACTGATAATAACTTAAATAATAATAATAATAATGATAATAATAATAATAATAATATTGATAATAATATTGATAATAATGATGATAATAATTATAATAATAAAGACAATGATAAAATAACAATCATGAAAATGTAAATGATAATGATCTTGATAAAAGTAATGATAATAATAATAATATCAGAAATAATTTTAATGATAAAAATGAAAATAATAATGATAATAATAATAATTATGATCATAATGATAATAATTATAATGATGATGACGATGTTAATAATTATGATGAAGATAGTGAAAATTATGATAATGCTTATAATAATGATGTTGATAATAATAATAATGATGATACTGATAATCCTGATAGTAAAAAGTATAATAATGATAATAATCATAATATAGACAATAGTAATAACGATTACAGTTAAAGATATAATGATAAAAATGAATATAGATTTACAGATGCAATGATAATCATATTAAATATACGGATTATAATACAATTTTCTATAGTGGTCGTAATAGTTTCAAGCTAGACCATAATAAACAAACTGGTTATCGTAATTATGCTAATGATATTATTGATACTTATTTGTGTAAAAAAGCTAGCTTTTTAGAAATAGCGTTCATAATAACGATGATAATGATTATCATGCTTATGATAACAATGACTATAATATTAATAATAATCATTATAACAACAATACTATTGATGATAAATATGACATTTACGACGATGTTAACCATGATGATGAAAATGATTATAATGTTTTTTAAACATTGACAGTAATCAATAAACTATTAACAAAGATTATGTTTATGATAATGATGATGATGTTAAAGATGATGATGATAATAATTATGATGATGATGATAATAATGATGATGATGGAAATGATGATAATAATAATAAAGTAGAGAATAATAATAAAAATTGTAGATAAAGATCATAGTGATTATTATTCAAGTGATAATAATGATAATGATGTTGATAATAGTAATACTAATTATAATGATGATAATGATGATGATGACCATAATAATGTTGATAAAAATGAAAATAATAATGATAATTAAAAACATAATTATAAATATAAAATGTCTTATGCTTATAGTTATAAAAATAACAATAATAATCATATTTATGATTATAGTTATGATTCAAATAATAATTATAAAAATAATAGAGATTGTATTAATGATGCTAATAATGATAATAATAATAATGATGTTGATGGTGATGATAATAAAGATGCTCATGATAATAATGATGGTAATGAGATTAAAATATTCATAATAATAAAAATAATAATGATTAGAACTACAGTAATTATGATTATAATGATGGAGATAATAATAGGAATAATGTTTATACAAATAATAATAATAATGATAATGATCATAATGATGATGATAAAGCTTATGCTAATGATGATGATGATAATGAGGATGATAATGGTAATAATACTGATGACAATAGTTATGATAATGATGCTGATTTTGATAATGATAATATTAATAATGTTGATAATACCGATGATAATAATTATAATGCTAATGCTTGTTCTAACACTGAAAGTAATTAAGATATTTATAAAAATAAATGTGTTCATGTTGTGGAAGATAATTTTGCTGATAATAAAATAAAGTATGCTTATGCTTTGAGTAATAATGTTTATGTCGATAATGATACTGATAATTATTGTAAAAATTGAGATACAAAAAAGAAGAGTTATGATGCTAGTAAATTTAATGATGATAATGATAATGATGGTAGTAAAAATGCCAATAATAATGACAATGATAAAAATAATAGTGATAATAATCGTATGATGATAATTAAAAGATCGACAATATTAATAATTGTGATAATTATGTTAATAATGATAATAATAATAATAATAATAATTATAATAATAATAATAATAATGATGATAATACTTATAATAACATAGACATTAGTAATAACAACTATAGTAATAGTATTAATGATTGAGATAGTAAAAAGACACAAAATATAATACTAGTAATAATAATTTTCTTTTTTCTTATACAATTTACTAGAGTAGTCGTAATAATATTTATCTCAATAATAATGCATATACTGGTCATAGTGATTATGCTGATACTAATGATGATACTCACAATAGTAGTAATAAAAATGATAATTATGTTGACAATGATACTTATGACATGGCTTATCATGACAATCATGATAATAGTATGTCTGATAATGATGGTGATGGCAATGATTATAATAACGATAATAGTTATTAAAACAATGACCCTGATAACGATATTAAAAATGACGATAGTGATAATAATGATGATAATGATGATAATCATAATACTGATAAAAATAATTATAATAATAATAATAATAATAATAATAATAATAAAAATGACAATAATGTTAATGATTATGTTGATGATGATAAAAATGACAATGATTATAATGATGATGATAATAATTTTAATTATGATGATAATAGTGATAATGATAATAATAATAAAGTTAATAATAATGATAATATAGACAATAGTAATAACAATTATAGTGAAAGTTATAAAAAAACCACAAGTATTAGAATTGAAAATATAATAATAATGATAATAATAAAAATTATTGCTATACAATTTTCTGTACAAGTTGTAATAATTTTTGTTCGGATAAAAATGAATATATATATATAAAAATAATCATAAGAACACTAATAATAGTAATGTCTATATTAATGATTATGATAATAATAATAATAATGATTATAAACTTAATGAGGACGATGATAATAAAGATTATCATGATGACAACAATAATAAAAATGATAATAATGTTGATAAAAATGATAATAATAATGTTGATAATAATTATAATAATGATACAGAGAATAATAATTATGATAATATATATTATAGTAATTAAAATAATGATGATGATAACAATGACAATGATGATGAAGATGATGATTATGATAATAATAATAATTATGATAATAATGATAATAAGGATAATGATAAGTATGATGATGATTATGATGACGATGATGATGATGACGATGATTATAATTAAAATAATGATAATAATATTAAGTATGCTTATAATATTATTGTTAATGATGATGATAATGATGATGATAATTTTTGAGATACTGATGATAATATATATATTAATAAAAATATTGATGAACATAATAATAATAATGATTATAATGGTGATAATGATCATTTTAATAATTATAATGGTGATGTTGGTAATGATAATGATGTTAATAATAATTATATAAATTATAATAATTATGATAATGATATAGGAAATTCTGATAACAATGATAATAATGACAATTATAATGACAATATATATCATATAAATAATAATATTAATAATAATGATAACAATAATAATTAGAATGATAACTATCAAGATAATAATGATAATAATAATAATATTCATAATTATAGTAAGACTATATAATAATAATTATATTAGTTACACTTTAAAATTAAAAAAAAATGACAATCAACATTATGATAATTATAGTTGATAAATGAAGAATAATCATAATAATATTAATAATAAAGATTAAAATTAAAATTGTTATCAAAATCAGAATAATAATTATAATAATATTTGTTACGATAGGTTTTATAACAATGATTATATATTATATTACATTGTTTATGATAATTATAATACTTATATTATTAATAATGTTTATAATAATAATAATGATAATGATAATAATAATTATGAATATAAAGATTATAATAACGATTATACTAATAATAGTTATAAATATAATAATAATGATGATGACAATAACGATGACAATGATCATGACAAAAATAAAAATAATAATTAAGTTGATAATAGTTTTAATGATAATGAAACTAATGATGATGGTGGTAACGATGATAATAATTGAAAAAATGATAATAATAATAATGATTATGCTTATAATAATGACGTTAATGATGATCATATGTCTTATAATAATGATGTTAACGATAATGATGATGGTGGTGATAATGATAATAAAGATAATAATAATAATAGTTAGAAAAATGTTGATAATGATTATGATTATAAAACGAATGTTGATGATAATAATAATAATAATTGTTATTATGATAATGATAATAATGATGATGATGATAATAATGATAATGATAATGATAAATAAGAATAATAATGTTAATAATAATAATAATGATAAAAACAAAAATGATTAGAATATTTATCATGATGAACATGATACTGGTAATATTAATGATAATAATTATGAAGCTAATGATAATAATGATAATGATAATAATAATAATAATAGTAATAATAATAATAATAATAATGATTGTGACGATAATGACGATAATGATAATAATAACAGTAATAATAATAATGATGACAATAATATATACAATAGTGATAACGATTACAGTTGAAGTTATAATATTAAAAATGGTAATAGATTCATCAATATAATAATAATTATAATAATTATTATGATTCTATTACAATTTTTTATTGTAGTCATTATAATTTTTGACTGGAATATAATAAATATACTTGTAATAGTAATTATGCTTATATTATTATTATAACTGATTCGTCTAGAAAAGTAGTTACTAGGATGATGATAATGATGACAACGATACCAATAACACTGATCATTTTGACAATGATAATAACAAAAATTATAATAATGACATTAATAACAATGATAATTATGACAAAAATAATAATAATGATAATGATGATAATGATGATGATAAAGCTTATGCTAATAATGATGATGATAATGAGGATGATAATGGTAATAATACTGATGACAATAGTTATGATAATGATGCTGATTTTGATAATGATAATAATAATAATGTTGATAATACCGATGATAATAATTATAATGCTAATGCTTGTTCTAACACTGAAAGTAATTAAGATATTTATAAAAATAAATGTGTTTATGTTGTGGAAGATAATTTTGCTGATAATAAAATAAAGTATGCTTATGCTTTGAGTAATAATGTTTATGTCGATAATGATACTGATAATTATTGTAAAAATTGAGATACAAAAAAGAAGAGTTATGATGCTAGTAAATTTAATGATGATAATGATAATGATGGTAGTAAAAATGCCAATAATAATGACAATGATAAAAATAATAGTGATAATAATCGTATGATGATAATTAAAAGATCGACAATATTAATAATTGTGATAATTATGTTAATAATGATAATAATAATAATAATAATAATTATGATAATAATAATAATAATGATGATAATACTTATAATAACATAGACATTAGTAATAACAACTATAGTAATAGTATTAATGATTGAGATATTAAAAAGACACAAAATATAATACTAGTAATAATAATTTTCTTTTTTGTTATACAATTTACTAGAGTAGTCGTAATAATATTTATCTGAATAATAATGCATATACTGGTCATAGTGATTATGCTGATACTAATGATGATACTCACAATAGTAGTAATAAAAATGATAATTATGTTGACAATGATACTTATGACATGGCTTATCATGACAATCATGATAATAGTATGTCTGATAATGATGGTGATGGCAATGATTATAATAACGATAATAGTTATTAAAACAATGACCCTGATAACGATATTAAAAATGACGATAGTGATAATAATGATGATAATGATGATAATCATAATACTGATAAAAATAATTATAATAATAATAATAATAATAATAATAATAAAAATGACAATAATGTTAATGATTATGTTGATGATGATAAAAATGACAATGATTATAATGATGATGATAATAATTTTAATTATGATGATAATAGTGATAATGATAATAATAATAAAGTTAATAATAATGATAATATAGACAATAGTAATAACAATTATAGTGAAAGTTATAAAAAAACCACAAGTATTAGAATTGAAAATATAATAATAATGATAATAATAAAAATTATTGCTATACAATTTTCTGTACAAGTTGTAATAATTTTTGTTCGGATAAAAATGAATATATATATATAAAAATAATCATAAGAACACTAATAATAGTAATGTCTATATTAATGATTATGATAATAATAATAATGATGATTATAAACTTAATGAGGACGATGATAATAAAGATTATCATGATGACAACAATAATAAAAATGATAATAATGTTGATAAAAATGATAATAATAATGTTGATAATAATTATAATAATGATACAGAGAATAATAATTATGATAATATATATTATAGTAATTAAAATAATGATGATGATAACAATGACAATGATGATGAAGATGATGATTATGATAATAATAATAATTATGATAATAATGATAATAAGGATAATGATAAGTATGATGATGATTATGATGACAATGATGATGATGATGACGATGATTATAATTAAAATAATGATAATAATATTAAGTATGCTTATAATATTATTGTTAATGATGATGATAATGATGATGATAATTTTTGAGATACTGATGATAATATATATAATAATAATAATATTGATGAACATAATAATAATAATGATTATAATGGTGATAATGATCATTTTAATAATTATAATGGTGATGTTGGTAATGATGATGATGTTAATAATAATTATATAAATTATAATAATTATGATAATGATATAGAAAATTCTGATAACAATATTAATAATGACAATTATAATGACAATATATATCATATAAATAATAATATTAATGATAATGATAACAATAATAATTAGAATGATAACTATCAAGATAATAATGATAATAATAATAATATCCATAATTATAGTAAGACTATATAATAATAATTATATTAGTTACACTTTAAAATTAAAAAAAAATGACAATCAACATTATGATAATTATAGTTGATAAATGAAGAATAATCATAATAATATTAATAATAAAGATTAAAATTAAAATTGTTATCAAAATCAGAATAATAATTATAATAATATTTGTTACGATAGGTTTTATAACAATGATTATATATTATATTACATTGTTTATGATAATTATAATACTTATATTATTAATAATGTTTATAATAATAATAATGATAATGATAATAATAATTATGAATATAAAGATTATAATAACGATTATACTAATAATAGTTATAAATATAATAATAATGATGATGACAATAACGATGACAATGATCATGATAAAAATAAAAATAATAATCAAGTTGATAATAGTTTTAATGATAATGAAACTAATGATGATGGTGGTAACGATGATAATAATTGAAAAAATGATAATAATAATAATGATTATGCTTATAATAATGACGTTAATGATGATCATATGTCTTATAATAATGATGTTAACGATAATGATGATGGTGGTGATAATGATAATAAAGATAATAATAATAATAGTTAGAAAAATGTTGATAATGATTATGATTATAAAACGAATGTTGATGATAATAATAATAATAATTGTTATTATGATAATGATAATAATGATGATGATGATAATAATGATAATGATAATGATAAATAAGAATAATAATGTTAATAATAATAATAATGATAAAAACAAAAATGATTAGAATATTTATCATGATGAACATGATACTGGTAATATTAATGATAATAATTATGAAGCTAATGATAATAATGATAATGATAATAATAATAATAATAGTAATAATAATAATAATAATAATGATTGTGACGATAATGACAATAATGATAATAATAACAGTAATAATAATAATGATAACAATAATATATACAATAGTGATAACGATTACAGTTGAAGTTATAATATTAAAAATGGTAATAGATTCATCAATATAATTATAATTATAATAATTATTATGATTCTATTACAATTTTTTATTGTAGTCATTATAATTTTTGACTGGAATATAATAAATATACTTGTAATAGTAATTATGCTTATATTATTATTATAACTGATTCGTCTAGAAAAGTAGTTACTAGGATGATGATAATGATGACAACGATACCAATAACACTGATCATTTTGACAATGATAATAACAAAAATTATAATAATGACATTAATAACAATGATAATTATGACAAAAATAATAATAATAAATTATAACTATAATAATAATATTAATAATAATTATGATGATACGAATAATACAAATAATATTTGTAATAATAAAAAAAATAATCATAATTAAAATAATAATTCTGATGATAATAATTTTGATAAAAATGATTATGATGATAATGAAATAATATAAATAAAAAAATGAAAATTATAATAACAATTATTATAGTGATCATAATTATGATAGCAAAACTAATAATAACTTAAATAATAATATGAATAATGATAATAATAATAATAATAATGATATTAATAATAATATTGATAATAATGATGATAATAATTATAATAATAAAGACAATGATAAAATAACAATTATGAAAATGTAAATGATAATGATCTTGATAAAAGTAATGATAATGATAAGTATATCAAAAATGATTTTGATGATAAAAATAAAAATAACAATGATGATAATAATAATTATAATTATAATGATAATAATTATAATGATGATGACGATGTTAATAATTATGATGAAGATAATGAAAATTATGATAATGCTTATAATAATGATGTTGATAATAATAATAATGATGATACTGATAATCCTGATAGTAAAAAGTATAATAATGATAATAATCATTATATAGACAATAGTAATAACGATTACAGTTAAAGATATAATGATAAAAATGGTTATAGATTTACAGATGCAATGATAATTATAATAAATATACAGATTATAATACAATTTTCTATAGTGGTCGTAATAGTTTCAAGCTAGACCATAATAAACAAACTGGTTATCGTAATTATGCTAATGATATTATTGATACTTATTTGTGTAAAAAAGCTAGCTTTTTAGAAATAGCGTTCATAATAATGATGATAATGATTATCATGCTTATGATAACAATGACTATAATATTAATAATAATCATTATAACAATAATAATATTGATGATAAATATGACATTTACGACGATGTTTACCATGATGATGAAAATGATTATAATGTTTTTTAAACATTGACAGTAATCAATAAACTATTAACAAAGATTATGTTTATGATAATGATGATGATGTTAAAGATGATGATGATAATAATTATGATGATGATGATGATAATGATGATGATGGAAATGATAATAATAATAATAAAGTAGAGAATAATAATAAAAATTGTAGATAAAGATCATAGTGATTATTATTAAAGTGATAATAATGATAATGATCTTGATGATAGTAATACTAATTAAAATGATGATAATGGTGATGATGACCATAATAATGTTGATAAAAATGAAAATAATAATGATAATTAAAAACATAATTATAAATATAAAACGTCTTATGCTTATAGTTATAATAATAACAATAATAATCATATTTATGATTATAGTTATGATTCAAATAATGATTATAAAAACGATAGAGATTGTATTAATGATGCTGATAATGATAATAATAATAATGATGTTGATGGTGATGATAATAAAGATGCTCATGATACTAATGATGGTAATGAGATAAAAATAATCATAATAATGAAAATAATAATGATTAGAACTACAGTAATTATGATTATAATGATGGAGATAATAATAAGAATAATGTTTATACAAATAATAATAGTAATGATAATGATGATAATGATGATGTTGAAGCTTATGCTAATGATGATGATGATAATGAGGATGAACATGGTAATAATATTGATGACAATAGTTATGATAATGATGCTGATTTTGATAATGATAATTATAATAATGTTGATGATAACGATGATAATAATTATAATGCTAATGCTTGTTCTAACACTGAAAGTAATTAAGATATTTATAGAAATAAATATGTTCATGTTGTGAAAGATACTTTTGCTAATGATAAAATGAAGTATGCTTATGCTTTTAGTGATAATGTTTATGTCGATAATGATACTGATAATTATTGTAAAAATTGAGATACAAAAAAGAAGAGTTATGATGCTAGTGAATTTAAAGATGATAATGATAATGATGGTAGTAAAAATGCCAATAATAATGACAATGATGAAAATAATAGTGATAATAATCGTATGATGATTATTAAAAGATCAACAATATTAATAATTGTGATAATTATGATAATAATGATAATAATAATAATAATAATTATAATAATAATAATGATAATGATGATAATACTTATAATAACATAGACATGAGTAATAACAACAATAGTAATAGTATAAATGATTGAGATAGTGAGAAAACACAAAATATAATATTAGTAATAATAATTTTCTTTTTTGTTATACAATTTACTAGAGTAGTCGTAATAATATTTATCTCAATAATAATGCCTATACTGGTCATAGTGATTATGCTGATACTAATAATGATACTTACAATAGTAGTAATAAAAATGATAATTATGTTGACAATGATACTTATGACATGGCTTATCATGACAATCATGATAATAGTATGTCTGATAATGATGGTGATGGCAATGGTTATAATAACGATAATAGTTATTAAAACAATGACCCTGATGACGATATTAAAAATGACGATAGTGATAATAATAATGACAATGATGATAATGATAATACTGATAATAATAATATTAATAATAATAATAATAATAATAAAAATGACAATAATGTTAATGAATATGTTGATGATGATAAAAATGACAATGATTATAATGATGATGATAATAATTTTAATTATGATGATAATAGTGATAATGATAATAATAAAAATTATTGCTATACAATTTTCTATACAAGTTGTAATAATTTTTGTTCGGATAAAAATTAATATATTTATATAAAAATAATTATGAGAACACTAATAATAATAATGTCTATATTAATAATTATGATAATAATGATGATGATAATTATAAACTTGATGATGACGATGATAATAAAGATCATCATGATGATAACAATAATAAAAATGATAATAATGTTGATCAAAATGATAATAATAATGTTGATATTAATTATAATAATAATACAGAGAATAATAATTATAATTATATATATAATAGTAATTAAAATGTTGATGATGATAACAATGACAATGATGATGAAGATGATGATTATGATAATAATGATAATTATGATAATGATGATAATAAGGATAATGATAAGTATGATGATGATTATGATGACAATGATGATGATGATGACGATGATTATAATTAAAATAATGATAATAATATTAAGTATGCTTATAATATTATTGTTAATGATAATGATAATGATGATGATAATTTTTGAGATACTGATGATAATATATATAATAATAATAATATTGATGAACATAATAATAATAATGATTATAATGGTGATAATGATCATTTTAATAATTATGATGGTGATGTTGGTAATGATAATGATGTTAATAATAATGATATAAATTATAATAATTATGATAATGATATAGAAAATTCTGATAACAATGATAATAATGAAAATTATAATGACAATATATATTATATAAATAATGATATCAATGATAATGATAACAATAATAATTAGAATGATAACTATCAAGATAATAATGATAATAATAATTATATCCATAATTATAGTAAGACTATATAATAATAATTATATTAGTTACACTTTAAAATTAAAAAAAAATGACAATTAACATTATGATAATAATAGTTGATAAATGAAGAATAATCATAATAATAATAATAATAAAGATTAAAATTTAAATTTTGATCAAAATCAGAATAATAATTAAAGTAAAATTTGTTATGATAGGTTTTATAACAATGATTATATATTATATTACATTTTTTATGATAATTATAATACTTATAATATTAATAATGTTTGTAATAATAATAATGATAATGATATTAATAATTATGAATATGAAGATTATAATAACGATTATACTAATAATAGTTATGAATATAATAATAATGATAATGACAATAAGGATGACAATGATCATGATAAAAATAAAGATAATAATAAAGTTAATAATAGTTTTTATGATAATGAAACTAATGATGATGGTGGTAACGATGATAATAATTAAAAAATGATAATAATAATAATAATTATGCTTATAATAATGACGTTAATGATGATAATATGTCTTATGATAATGATGTTAACGATAATGATGATGGTGGTGATAATGATAATATAGATAATGATAATAATAGTAAGAAAAATGTTGATAATGATAATGATTATAAAACGAATGTTGATGATAATAATAATAATAATTGTTATTATGATGATGATAATAATGATGATGATGATAATAATGATAATGATAATGATAATGATAATAATGATGATAATGATAATAATGATAATGATGATGATAATGATAAGAATAATAATGTTAATAATAATAATAATGATAAAAACAAAAATGATTAGGATATTTATCATGATGAACATGATACTGGTGATAATGATGATAAAAATTATAAAGCTAATGATAGTAATGATAATGATAATAATAATAATAATAATAGTAATAATAATAATAATAATAATGATTCTGACGATAATGATGATAATGATAATAATAATAGTAATAATAATAATGATGATAATAATATATACAATAGTGATAACGATTACAGTTAAAGTTATAATATTGAAAATGGTAATAGATTCATTAATATAATAATAATTATAATAATTATAATGATTCTATTACAAATCTTTATTGTAGTCATTATAATTTTTGACTGGAATATGATAAATATACTAGTAATAGTAATTATGCTTATATTATTATTATAACTGATTCGTCTAGAAAAGTAGTTACTAGGATGATGATCATGATGACAACGATACCAATAACACTGATCATTTTGACAATGATAATAACAAAAATTATAATAATGACATTAATAACAATGATAATTATGACAAAAATAATAATAATGAATTATAACTATAATAATAATATTAATAATAATTATAATGATACGAATAATACAAATAATATTTATAATAATAAAAAAAATAATCATGATTAAAATAATAATTCTGATGATAATAATTTTAATAAAAATGATTATGATGATGATGAAATAATATTATTAAAAAAATGAAAATTATAATAACAATTATTATAGTGATCATAATTATGATAGCAAAACTAATAATAACTTAAATAATAATATGAATAATGATAATAATAATAATAATGATATTAATAATAATATTGATAATAATAATGATAATAATTATAATAATAAAGACAATGATAAAATAACAATTATGAAAATGTAAATGATAATGATCTTGATAAAAGTAATGATAATAATAATGATATTAAAAATGATTTTGATGATAAAAATGAAAATAACAATGATGATAATAATAATTATGATCATAATGATAATAATTATAATGATGATGACGATGTTAATAATTATGATGAAGATAATGAAAATTATGATAATGCTTATAATAATGATGTTGATAATAATAATAATGATGATACTGATAATCCTGATAATAAAAAGTATAATAATGATAATAATAATAATATAGACAATAGTAATAACGATTACAGTTACAGATATGATGATAAAAATAGTTATAGATTTACAGATGCAATGATAATTATAATAATTATACAGATTATGGTACAATTTTCTATAGTGGTCGTAATCGTTTTAAGCTAGACCATAATAAACAAACTGGTATTCGTAATTATGCTTATAATATTATTGATACTTATTTGTGTGAAAAAGCCAGCTTTTTAGAAATAGCGTTCATAATAATGATGATAATAATTATCATGCTTATGATAACAATGACTATAATATTAATAATAATTATTATAACAACAATAATATTGATGATTAATATGACATTTACGACAATGTTAACGACGATGATAAAAATGATTATAATGTTTTTTAAACATTGACAGTTATCAATAAACTATTAACAAAGATTATGTTTATGATAATGATGATGATGTTAAAGATGATGATGATAATAATTATGATGATGATGATGATAATGATGATGATGGAAATGATAATAATAATAATAAAGTAGAGAATAATAATAAAAATTGAAGATAAAGATCATAACGATTATTATTAAAGTGATAATAATGATAATGATGTTGATGATGGTAATACTAATTATAATGATGATAATGATGATGATGACCATAATAATTTTGATAAAAATGAAAATAATAATGGTAATTAAAAACATAATTATAAATATAAAACGTCTTATGCTTATAGTTATAATAATAACAATAATAATCATATTTATGATTATAGTTATGATTCAAATAATAATTATAAAAATGATAGAGATTGTATTAATGATGCTGATAATGATAATAATAATAATGATGTTGATGGTGATGATAATAAAGATGCTCATGATAATAATGATGGTAATGAGATAAAAATAATCATAATAATGAAAATAATAATGATAAGAACTACAGTAATTATGATTATAATGATGGAGATAATAATAAGAATAATGTTTATACAAATAATAATAATAATGATAATGATGAAAATGATAATGATAAAGCTTATGCTAATGATGATGATGATAATGAGGATAAACATGGTAATAATATTGATGACAATAGTTATGATAATAATGCTGATTTTGATAATGACAATAATAATAATGTTGATGATACCGATGATAATAATTATAATGCTAATGCTTGTTCTAACACTGAAAGTAATTAAGATATTTATAAAAATAAATATGTTCATGTTGTGGAAGATAATTTTGCTGATAATAAAATAAAGTATGCTTATGCTTTGAGTAATAATGTTTATGTCGATAATGATACTGATAATTATTGTAAAAATTAAGATACAAAAAAGAAGGGTTAGGATGCTAGTAAATTTAATGATGATAATGATAATGATGGTAGTAAAAATGCCAATAATAATGATAATGATAAAAATAATAGTGATAATAATCGTATGATGATAATTAAAAGATCAACAATATTAATAATTGTGATAATTATGATAATAATAATAATAATAATAATAATAATAATAATAATAATTATAATAATAATAAAGATAATGATGATAATACTAATAATAACATAGACATTAGTAATAACAACTATAGTAATAGTATTAATGATTAAGATAGTAAAAAAACACAAAATATAATACTAGTAATAATAATTTTCTTTTGTGTTATACAATTTACTAGAGTAGTCGTAATAATATTTATCTTAATAATAATGCATATACTGGTCATGCAGATTATGCTGATACTAATGATGATACTCACAATAGTAGTAATAAAAATGATAATTATGTTGACAATAATACTTATGACATGGCTTATCATGACAATCATGATAATAGTATGTCTGATAAAGATGGTAATGGCAATGATTATAATAACGATAATAGTTATTAAAACAATGACCCTGATGACGATATTAAAAATGACGATAGTGATAATAATGATGATAATGATGATAATGATAATACTGATAAAAATAATAATAATAATAATAATAATAATAATAATAATAATAATAAAAATGACAATAATGTTAATGATTATGTTGATGATGATAAAAATGACAATGATTATAATGATGATGATAATAATTTTAATTATGATGATAATAGTAATAATAATAATAATAAAAATTATTGCTATACAATTTTCTATACAATTTGTAATAATTTTTGTTCGGATAAAAATAAATATATTTTTATAAAAATAATAATGAGAACACTAATAATAATAATGTCTATATTATCAATTATGATAATAATGATGATGATAATTATAAACTTGATGATGACGATGATAATAAAGATTATCATGATGATAACAATAATAAAAATGATAATAATGTTGATAAAAATGACAATAATAATGTTGATAATAATTATAATAATAATACAGAGAATAATAATTATAATTATATATATTATAGTAATTAAAATGTTGATGATGATAACAATGACAATGATGATGAAGATGATGATCATGATAATAATGATAATTATGATAATGATGATAATAAGGATAATGATAAGTATGATGATGATTATGATGACAATGATGATGATGATGACGATGATTATAATTAAAATAATGATAATAATATTAAGTATGCTTATAATATTATTGTTAATGATAATTATAATGATGATGATAATTTTTGAGATACTGATGATAATATATATAATAATAATAATATTGATGAACATAATAATAATAATGATTATATTGGTGATAATGATCATTTTAATAATTATGATGGTGATGTTGGTAATGATAATGATGTTAATAATAATGATATAAATTATAATAATTATGATAATGATATAGAAAATTCTGATAACAATGATAATAATGACAATTATAATGACAATATATATTATATAAATAATGATATTAATGATAATAATAACAATAATAATTAAAATGATAACTATCAAGATAATAATGATAATAATAATTATATCCATAATTATAGGAAGACTATATAATAATAATTATATTAGTTACACTTTAAAATTAAAAAAAAATGACAATCAACATTATGATAATAATAGTTGATAAATAAAGAATAATCATAATAATAATAATAATAAAGATTGAAATTTAAATTTTTATTAAAATCAGAATAATAATTAAAATAAAATTCGTTATGATAGGTTTTATAACAATGATTATATATTATATTACATTGTTTATGATAATTATAATACTTATAATATTAATAATGTTTGTAATAATAATAATGATAATAATATTAATAATTATGGATATAAAGATTATAATAACGATTATACTAATAATAGTTATGAATATAATAATAATGATAATGACAATAAGGATGACAATGATCATGATAAAAATAAAGATAATAATAAAGTTGATAATAGTTCTTATGATAATAAAACTAATGATGATGGTGGTAACGATGATAATAATTAAAAAATGATAATAATAATAATAATTATGCTTATAATAATGACGTTAATGATGATTATATGTCTTATGATAATGATGTTAACGATAATGATGATGGTGGTGATAATGATAAGAATAATAATGTTAATATTAATAATAATGATAAAAACAAAAATGATTAGGATATTTATCATGATGAACATGATACTGGTGATAATGATGATAAAAATTATAAAGCTAATAATAACAATGATAATGATAATAATAATAATAATAATAGTAATAATAATAATAATAATAATGATTGTGACAATAATGACGATAATGATAATAATAATAGTAATAATAATAATGATGACAATAATATATACAATAGTGATAACGATTACAGTTAAAGTTATAATATTAAAAATGGTAATAGATTCATTAATATAATAATAATTATAATAATTATTATGATTCTATTACAATTTTTTATTGTAGTCATTATAATTTTTAACTGGAATATAATAAATATACTTGTAATAGTAATTATGCTTATTTTATCATTATAACTGATTCGTCTAGAAAAGTAGTTACTAGGATGATGATCATGATGACAACGATACCAATAACACTGATCATTTTGACAATGATAATAACAAAAATTATAATAATTACATTAATAACAATGATAATTATGACAATTATAATAATAATAAATTATCACTATAATAATAATATTAATAATAATTATAATGATACAAATAATACAAATAATATATATAATAATAAAAAAAATAATCATGATTAAAATCATAATGATGATGATAATAATTTTAATAAAAATGATTATAATGATGATGATAATAATATTAATAAAAAAATTAAAATTATAATAACAATTATTATAGTAATCATAATTATGATAGCAAAACTGATAATAACTTAAATAATAAAAATAATAAAGATAATAATAATAATAATAATGATATTGATAATAATATTTATAATAATGATGATAATAATTATAATAATAAAGACAATGATAAAATAACAATTATGAAAATGAAAATGATAATGATCTTGATAAAAGTAATGATAATAATAATGATATCAAAAATGATTTTAATGATAAAAATGAAAATAATAATGATGATATTAATAATTATGATCATAATAATAATAATTATAATGATGATGACGATGTTAATAATTATGATGAAGATAATGAAAATTATGATAATGCTTATAATAATGATGTTGATAATAATAATAATGATGATACTGATAATCCTGATAATAAAAAGTATAATAATGATAATAATAATAATATAGACAATAGTAATAACGATTACAGTTACAGATATGATGATAAAAATAGTTATAGATTTACAGATGCAATGATAATTATAATAATTATACAGATTATGATACAATTTTCTATAGTGGTCGTAATAGTTTTAAGCTAGACCATAATAAACAAACTGGTTATCGTAATTATGCTTATAATATTATTGATACTTATTTGTGTTAAAAAGCTAGCTTTTTAGAAATAGCGTTCATAATAATGATGATAATATTTATCATGCTTATGATAACAATGACTATAATATTAATAATAATTATTATAACAACAATAATATTAATGATTAATATGACATTTACGACAATGTTAATGACGATGATAAAAATGATTATAATGTTTTTTAAACATTGACAGTTATCAATAAACTATTGACAAAGATTATGTTTATGATAATGATGATGATGTTAAAGATGATGATGATAATAATTATGATGATGATAATGATAATGATGATGATGGAAATGATAAAAATAATAATAATGTAGAGAATAATAATAAAAATTAAAGATAAAGATCATAGTGATTATTATTAAAGTGATAATAATGATAATGATGTTGATGATGGTAATACTAATTATAATGATAATAATGATGATGATGACCATAATAATGTTGATAAAAATGAAAATAATAATAATAATTAAAAATATAATTATAAATATAAAACGTCTTATGCTTATAGTTATAATAATAATAATAATAATCATATTTATGATTATAGTTATGATTCAAATAATAATTATAAAAATGATAGAGATTGTATTAATGATGCTGATAATGATAATAATAATAATAATGATGTTGATGGTGATGATAATAAAGATGCTCATGATAATAATGATGGTAATGAGATAAAAATAATCATAATAATGAAAATAATAATGATGAGAACTACAGTAATTATGATTATAATGATGGAGATAATAATAAGAATAATGTTTATTCAAATAATAATAATAATGATAATGATGATAATGATGATGTTGAAGCTTATGCTAATGATGATGATGATAATGAGGATGAACATGGTAATAATATTGATGACAATAGTTATGATAATGATGCTGATTTTGATAATGATAATAATAATAATGTTAATGATAACGATGATAATAATTATAATGCTAATGCTTGTTCTAACACTGAAAGTAATTAAGATATTTATAAAAATAAATATGTTCATGTTGTGGAAGATACTTTTGCTAATGATAAAATGAAGTATGCTTATGCTTTGAGTAATAATGTTTATGTCGATAATGATACTGATAATTATTGTAAAAATTGAGATACAAAAAAAAAGAGTTATGATGCTAGTAAATTTAATGATGATAATGATAATGATGGTAGTAAAAATGCCAATAATAATGACAATGATAAAAATAATAGTGATAATAATCGTATGATGATTATTAAAAGATCAACAATATTAATAATTGTGATAATTATGATAATAATGATAATAATAATAATAATAATTATAATAATAATAATGATAATGATGATAATACTTATAATAACATAGACATTAGTAATAACAACTATAGTAATAGTATTAATGATTGAGATAGTAAAAAAACACAAAATGTAATACTAGTAATAATAATTTTCTTTTTTGTTATACAATTTACTAGAGTAGTCGTAATAATATTTATCTGAATAATAATGCCTATACTGGTCATAGTGATTATGCTGATACTAATGATGATACTCACAATAGTAGTAATAAAAATGATAATTATGTTGACAATGATACCTATGACATGGCTTATCATGACAATCATGATAATAGTATGTCTGATAATGATGGTGATGGCAATGATTATAATAACGATAATAGTTATTAAAACAATTACCCTGATGACGATATTAAAAATGACGATAGTGATAATAATAATGATAATGATGATAATGATAATACTGATAAAAATAATAATAATAATAATAATAATAATAATAAATATGACAATAATGTTAATGAATATGTTGATGATGATAAAAATGACAATGATTATAATGATGATGATAATAATTTTGATTATGATGATAATAGTGATAATGATAATAATAATAAAGTTAATAATAATGATAATATAGACAATAGTAATAACAATTATAGTGATAGTTATAAAAAAACCACAAGTATTAGAATTGAAAATATAATAATAATGATAATAATAAAAATTATTGCTATACAATTTTCTATACAAGTTGTAATAATTTTTGTTCGAATAAAAATGAATATATTTATATAAAAATAATTATGAGAACACTAATAATAATAATGTCTATATTAATAATTATGATAATAATAATGATGATAATTATAAACTTGATGATGACGATGATAATAAAGATTATCATGATGATAACAATAATAAAAATGATAATAATGTTGATAAAAATGATAATAATAATGTTGATAATAATTATAATAATAATACAGAGAATAATAATTATAATTATATATATTATAGTAATTAAAATGTTGATGATGATAACAATGACAATGATGATGAAGATGATGATCATAATAATAATGATAATTATGATAATGATGATAATAAGGATAATGATAAGTATGATGATGATTATGATGACAATGATGATGATGATGACAAAGATTATAATTAAAATAACGATAATAATATTAAGTATGCTTATAATATTATTGTTAATGATGATGATAATGATGATGATAATTTTTGAGATACTGATGATAATATATATCATAATATTAATATTGATGAACATAATAATAATAATGATTATAATGGTGATAATGATCATTTTAATAATTATGATGGTGATGTTGGTAATGATGATGATGTTAATAATAATGATATAAATTATAATAATTATGATAACGATATAGAAAATTATGATAACAATGATAATAATGACAATTATAATGACAATATATGTCATATAAATAATGATATTAATAATAATGATAAAAATAATAATTAGAATGATAACTATCAAGATGATAATAATAATAATAATAATATCCATAATTATAGTAAGACTATATAATAATAATTATATTAGTTACACTTCAAAATTAAAAAAAAATGACAATTAACATTATGATAATAATAGTTGATAAATGAAGAATAATCATAATAATAATAATAATAAAGATTAAAATTGAAAATGTTATCAAAATCAGAATAATAATTATAATAATATTTGTTACAATAGGTTTTATAACAATGATTATATATTATATTACATTGTTTATGATAATTATAATACTTATAATATTAATAATGTTTATAATAATAATAATGATAATGATAATAATAATTATGAATGTAAAGATTATAATAACGATTATACTAATAATAGTTATGAATATAATAATAATGATAATGAGAATAAGGATGACAATGATCATGATAAAAATAAAAATAATAATAAAGTTGATAATAGTTCTAATGATAATGAAACTAATGATGATGGTGGTAACGATGATAATAATTAAAAAAATGATAATAATAATAATGATTATGCTTATAATAATGA
This sequence comes from Copidosoma floridanum, assembly GCF_036245765.1. Classification (NCBI taxonomy): domain Eukaryota; kingdom Metazoa; phylum Arthropoda; class Insecta; order Hymenoptera; family Encyrtidae; genus Copidosoma; species Copidosoma floridanum. The sequence goes on from NW_028321893.1 coordinate 3,147,486, forward strand.
TGTTAATGATGATTATATGTCTTATGATAATGATGTTAACGATAATGATGATGGTGGTGATAATGATAATAAAGATAATGATAATAATAGTAAAAAAAACTGTTGATAATGATTATGATTATAAAACGAATGTTGATGATAATAATAATAATAATTGTTATAATGATAATAATAATAATGATGATGACGATAATAATGATAATAATAATAAAAATGATAAGAATAATAATGTTAATAATAATAATAATGATAAAAACAAAAATAATTAAGATATTTATCATGATAAACATGATACTGGTGATAATGATGATAATTATAAAGCTAATGATAATAATAATAATGATGATAATAATAATAATAGTAATAATAATAATAATAATAATAATTGTGGCGATAATAACGATAATGATAATAATAAAAGTAATAATAATAATAATGACAATAATATATACAATAGTAAAAACGATTACAGTTAAAGTTATAATATTACAAATGGTAATAGATTCATTAATATAATAATAATAATAATAATAATTATAATGATTCTATTACAATTTTTTATTGTAGTCATTATAATTTTTAACTGGAATATAATAAATATACTTGTAATAGTAATTATGCTTATATTATTATTATAACTGATTCGTCTAGAAAAGTAGTTACTAGGATAATGATTATGATGACAACGATACCAATAACACTGATCATTTTGACAATGATAATAACAAAAATTATAATAATGACATTAATAACAATGATAATTATGACAATAATAATAATAATAAATTATAACTATAATAATAATATTCATAATAATTATAATGATACAAATAATACAAACAATATTTATAATAATAAAAAAAATAATCATTATTAAATTAATAATGATGATGATAATAATTTTGATAAAAATGATTATGATGATGATGATAATAATATTAATAAAAAAATGAAAATTATAATAACAATTATTATAGTGATCATAATTATAATAGCAAAACTGATAATAACTTGAATAATAATAATAATAATGATAATAATAATAACAATAATGATGATATTGATAATAATATTGTAAATAATGATGATAATTATAATAATAAAGACAATGATAAAATAACAATTATGAAAATGTAAATGATAATGATCTTGATAAAAGTAATGATAATAATAATGATATCAAAAATGATTTTGATGATTAAAATGAAAATAACAATGATGATAATAATAATTATGATCATAATGATAATAATTATAATGATGATGACGATGTTAATAATTATGATGAAGATAATGAAAATTATGATAATGCTTATAATAATGATGTTGATAATAATAATAATGATGATACTGATAATCCTGATAATAAAAAGTATAATAATGATAATAATAATAATATAGACAATAGTAATAACGATTACAGTTACAGATATGATGATAAAAATAGTTATAGATTTACAGATGCAATGATAATTATAATAATTATACAGATTATGATACAATTTTCTATAGTGGTCGTAATAGTTTTAAGCTAGACCATAATAAACAAACTGGTTATCGTAATTATGCTTATAATATTATTGATACTTATTTGTGTTAAAAAGCTAGCTTTTTAGAAATAGCGTTCATAATATAACAATGATAACAATGATAATAATGACAATTATAATGACAATATATGTCATATAAATAATGATATTAATAATAATGATAAAAATAATAATTAGAATGATAACTATCAAGATGATAATAATAATAATAATAATATCCATAATTATAGTAAGACTATATAATAATAATTATATTAGTTACACTTCAAAATTAAAAAAAAATGACAATTAACATTATGATAATAATAGTTGATAAATGAAGAATAATCATAATAATAATAATAATAAAGATTAAAATTGAAAATGTTATCAAAATCAGAATAATAATTATAATAATATTTGTTACAATAGGTTTTATAACAATGATTATATATTATATTACATTGTTCATGATAATTATAATACTTATAATATTAATAATGTTTATAATAATAATAATGATAATGATAATAATAATTATGAATGTAAAGATTATAATAACAATTATACTAATAATAGTTATGAATATAATAATAATGATAATGAGAATAAGGATGACAATGATCATGATAAAAATAAAAATAATAATAAAGTTGATAATAGTTCTAATGATAATGAAACTAATGATGATGGTGGTAACGATGATAATAATTAAAAAAATGATAATAATAATAATGATTATGCTTATAATAATGATGTTAATGATGATTATATGTCTTATGATAATGATGTTAACGATAATGATGATGGTGGTGATAATGATAATAAAGATAATGATAATAATAGTAAAAAAAACTGTTGATAATGATTATGATTATAAAACGAATGTTGATGATAATAATAATAATAATTGTTATAATGATAATAATAATAATGATGATGACGATAATAATGATAATAATAATAAAAATGATAAGAATAATAATGTTAATAATAATAATAATGATAAAAACAAAAATAATTAAGATATTTATCATGATAAACATGATACTGGTGATAATGATGATAATTATAAAGCTAATGATAATAATAATAATGATAATAATAATAATAATAGTAATAATAATAATAATAATAATAATTGTGGCGATAATAACGATAATGATAATAATAAAAGTAATAATAATAATAATGACAATAATATATACAATAGTAAAAACGATTACAGTTAAAGTTATAATATTACAAATGGTAATAGATTCATTAATATAATAATAATAATAATAATAATTATAATGATTCTATTACAATTTTTTATTGTAGTCATTATAATTTTTAACTGGAATATAATAAATATACTTGTAATAGTAATTATGCTTATATTATTATTATAACTGATTCGTCTAGAAAAGTAGTTACTAGGATAATGATTATGATGACAACGATACCAATAACACTGATCATTTTGACAATGATAATAACAAAAATTATAATAATGACATTAATAACAATGATAATTATGACAATAATAATAATAATAAATTATAACTATAATAATAATATTCATAATAATTATAATGATACAAATAATACAAACAATATTTATAATAATAAAAAAAATAATCATTATTAAATTAATAATGATGATGATAATAATTTTGATGAAAATGATTATGATGATGATGATAATAATATTAATAAAAAAATGAAAATTATAATAACAATTATTATAGTGATCATAATTATAATAGCAAAACTGATAATAACTTGAATAATAATAATAATAATGATAATAATAATAACAGTAATGATGATATTGATAATAATATTGAAAATAATGATGATAATTATAATAATAAAGACAATGATAAAATAACAATTATGAAAATGTAAATGATAATGATCTTGATAAAAGTAATGATAATAATAATGATATCAAAAATGATTTTGATGATTAAAATGAAAATAACAATGATGATAATAATAATTATGATCATAATGATAATAATTATAATGATGATGAAGATGTTAATAATTATGATGAAGATAATGAAAATTATGATAATGCTTATAATAATGATGTTGATAATAATAATAATGATGATACTGATAATCCTGATAATAAAAAGTATAATAATGATAATAATAATAATACAGACAATAGTAATAACGATTACAGTTACAGATATGATGATAAAAATAGTTATAGATTTACAGATGCAATGATAATTATTATAATTATACAGATTATGATACAATTTTCTATAGTGGTCGTAATAGTTTTAAGCTAGACCATAATAAACAAACTGGTTATCGTAATTATGCTTATAATATTATTGATACTTATTTGTGTTAAAAAGCTAGCTTTTTAGAAATAGCGTTCATAATATAACAATGATAACAATGATAATAATGACAATTATAATGACAATATATGTCATATAAATAATGATATTAATAATAATGATAAAAATAATAATTAGAATGATAACTATCAAGATGATAATAATAATAATAATAATATCCATAATTATAGTAAGACTATATAATAATAATTATATTAGTTACACTTCAAAATTAAAAAAAAATGACAATTAACATTATGATAATAATAGTTGATAAATGAAGAATAATCATAATAATAATAATAATAAAGATTAAAATTGAAAATGTTATCAAAATCAGAATAATAATTATAATAATATTCGTTACAATAGGTTTTATAACAATGATTATATATTATATTACATTGTTCATGATAATTATCATACTTATAATATTAATAATGTTTATAATAATAATAATGATAATGATAATAATAATTATGAATGTAAAGATTATAATAACGATTATACTAATAATAGTTATGAATATAATAATAATGATAATGAGAATAAGGATGACAATGATCATGATAAAAATAAAAATAATAATAAAGTTGATAATAGTTCTAATGATAATGAAACTAATGATGATGGTGGTAACGATGATAATAATTAAAAAAATGATAATAATAATAATGATTATGCTTATAATAATGATGTTAATGATGATTATATGTCTTATGATAATGATGTTAACGATAATGATGATGGTGGTGATAATGATAATAAAGATAATGATAATAATAGTAAAAAAAACTGTTGATAATGATTATGATTATAAAACGAATGTTGATGATAATAATAATAATAATTGTTATAATGATAATGATAATAATGATGATGACGATAATAATGATAATAATAATAATAATGATAAGAATAATAATGTTAATAATAATAATAATGATAAAAACAAAAATAATTAAGATATTTATCATGATAAACATGATACTGGTGATAATGATGATAATTATAAAGCTAATGATAATAATAATAATGATAATAATAATAATAATAGTAATAATAATAATAATAATAATAATTGTGGCGATAATAACGATAATGATAATAATAAAAGTAATAATAATAATAATGACAATAATATATACAATAGTAAAAACGATTACAGTTAAAGTTATAATATTACAAATGGTAATAGATTCAGTAATATAATAATAATAATAATAATAATTATAATGATTCTATTACAATTTTTTATTGTAGTCATTATAATTTTTAACTGGAATATAATAAATATACTTGTAATAGTAATTATGCTTATATTATTATTATAACTGATTCGTCTAGAAAAGTAGTTACTAGGATAATGATTATGATGACAACGATACCAATAACACTGATCATTTTGACAATGATAATAACAAAAATTATAATAATGACATTAATAACAATGATAATTATGACAATAATAATAATAATAAATTATAACTATAATAATAATATTCATAATAATTATAATGATACAAAAATACAAATAATATTTATAATAATAAAAAAAATAATCATTATTAAATTAATAATGATGATGATAATAATTTTGATAAAAATGATTATGATGATGATGATAATAATATTAATAAAAAAATAAAAATTATAATAACAATTATTATAGTGATCATAATTATAATAGCAAAACTGATAATAACTTGAATAATAATAATAATAATGATAATAATAATAACAATAATGATGATATTGATAATAATATTGAAAATAATGATGATAATTATAATAATAAAGACAATGATAAAATAACAATTATGAAAATGTAAATGATAATGATCTTGATAAAAGTAATGATAATAATAATGATATCAAAAATGATTTTGATGATTAAAATGAAAATAACAATGATGATAATAATAATTATGATCATAATGATAATAATTATAATGGTGATGACGATGTTAATAATTATGATGAAGATAATGAAAATTATGATAATGCTTATAATAATGATGTTGATAATAATAATAATGATGATACTGATAATCCTGATAATAAAAAGTATAATAATGATAATAATAATAATATAGACAATAGTAATAACGATTACAGTTACAGATATGATGATAAAAATAGTTATAGATTTACAGATGCAATGATAATTATAATAATTATACAGATTATGATACAATTTTCTATAGTGGTCGTAATAGTTTTAAGCTAGACCATAATAAACAAACTGGTTATCGTAATTATGCTTATAATATTATTGATACTTATTTGTGTTAAAAAGCTAGCTTTTTAGAAATAGCGTTCATAATAATGATGATAATAATTATCATGCTTATGATAACAATGACTATAATATTAATAATAATTATTATAACAACAATAATATTGATGATTAATATGACATTTACGACAATGTTAACGACGATGATAAAAATGATTATAATGTTTTTTAAACATTGACAGTTATCAATAAACGATTGACAAAGATTATGTTTATGATAATGATGATGATGTTAAAGATGATGATGATAATAATTATGATGATGATAATGATAATGATGATGATGGAAATGATAAAAATAATAATAATGTAGAGAATAATAATAAAAATTGAAGATAAAGATCATAGTGATTATTATTAAAGTGATAATAATGATAATGATGTTGATGATGGTAATACTAATTATAATGATGATAATGATGATGATGACCATAATAATGTTGATAAAAATGAAAATAATAATGATAATTAAAAACATAATTATAAATATAAAACGTCTTATGCTTATAGTTATAATAATAACAATAATAATCATATTTATGATTATAGTTATGATTCAAATAATAATTATAAAAATGATAGAGATTGTATTAATGATGCTGATAATGATAATAATAATAATGATGTTGATGGTGATGATAATAAAGATGCTCATGATAATAATGATGGTAATGAGATAAAAATAATCATAATAATGAAAATAATAATGATGAGAACTACAGTAATTATGATTATAATGATGGAGATAATAATAAGAATAATGTTTATTCAAATAATAATAATAATGATAATGATGATAATGATGATGTTGAAGCTTATGCTAATGATGAAGATGATAATGAGGATGAACATGGTAATAATATTGATGACAATAGTTATGATAATGATGCTGATTTTGATAATGATAATAATAATAATGTTGATGATAACGATGATAATAATTATGATGCTAATGCTTGTTCTAACACTGAAAGTAATTAAGATATTTATAAAAATGAATATGTTCATGTTGTGGAAGATACTTTTGCTAATGATAAAATGAAGTATGCTTATGCTTTGAGTAATAATGTTTATGTCGATAATGATACTAATAATTATTGTAAAAATTGAGATACAAAAAAAAAGAGTTATGATGCTAGTAAATTTAATGATGATAATGATAATGATGGTAGTAAAAATGCCAATAATAATGACAATAATAAAAATAATAGTGATAATAATCGTATGATGGTAATTAAAAGATCAACAATATTAATAATTGTGATAATTATGATAATAATGATAATAATAATAATAATAATTATAATAATAATAATGATAATGATGATAATACTTATAATAACATAGACATTAGTAATAACAACTATAGTAATAGTATTAATGATTGAGATAGTAAAAAAACACAAAATGTAATACTAGTAATAATAATTTTTTTTTTTGTTATACAATTTACTAGAGTAGTCGTAATAATATTTATCTGAACAAAAATGCCTATACTGGTCATAGTGATTATGCTGATACTAATGATGATACTCACAATAGTAGTAATAAAAATGATAATTATGTTGACAATGATACCTATGACATGGCTTATCATGACAATCATGATAATAGTATATCTGATAATGATGGTGATGGCAATGATTATAATAACGATAATAGTTATTAAAACAATGACCCTGATGAGGATATTAAAAATGACGATAGTGATAATAATAATGATAATGATGATAATGATAATACTGATAAAAATAATAATAATAATAATAATAATAATAAAAATGACAATAATGTTAATAAATATGTTGATGATGATAAAAATGACAATGATTATAATGATGATGATAATAATTTTGATTATGATGATAATAGTGATAATGATAATAATAATAAAGTTAATAATAATGATAATATAGACAATAGTAATAACAATTATAGTGATAGTTATAAAAAAACCACAAGTATTATAATTGAAAATATAATAATAATGATAATAATAAAAATTATTGCTATACAATTTTCTATACAAGTTGTAATAATTTTTGTTCGGATAAAAATGAATATATTTATATAAAAATAATTATGAGAACACTAATAATAATAATGTCTATATTAATAATTATGATAATAATAATGATAATAATTATAAACTTGATGATGACGATGATAATAAAGATTATCATGATGATAACAATAATAAAAATGATAATAATGTTGATAAAAATGATAATAATAATGTTGATAATAATTATAATAATAATAGAGAGAATAATAATTATAATTATATATATTATAGTAATTAAAATGTTGATGATGATAACAATAACAATGATGATGAAGATGATGATCATGATAATAATGATAATTATGATAATGATGATAATAAGGATAATGATAAGTATGATGATGATTATGATGACAATGATGATGATGATGACAATGATTATAATTAAAATAATGATAATAATATTAAGTATGCTTATAATATTATTGTTAATGATGATGATAATGATGATGATAATTTTTGAGATACTGATGATAATATATATCATAATAATAATATTGATGAACATAATAATAATAATGATTATAATGGTGATAATGATCATTTTAATAATTATGATGGTGATGTTGGTAATGATGATGATGTTAATAATAATGATATAAATTATAATAATTATGATAACGATATAGAAAATTATGATAACAATGATAATAATGACAATTATAATGACAATATATGTCATATAAATAATGATATTAATAATAATGATGAAAATAATAATTAGAATGATAACTATCAAGATGATAATAATAATAATAATAATATCCATAATTATAGTAAGACTATATAATAATAATTATATTAGTTACACTTCAAAATTAAAAAAAAATGACAATTAACATTATGATAATAATAGTTGATAAATGAAGAATAATCATAATAATAATAATAATAAAAATTAAAATTGAAATTGTTATCAAAATCAGAATAATAATTATAATAATATTTGTTACGATAGGTTTTATAACAATGATTATATATTATATTACATTGTTTATGGTAATTATAATACTTATAATATTAATAATGTTTAAAATAATAATAATGATAATGATAATAATAATTAATCTCATGTTTAAAGAACTTCGTTCTTACCGTAGGTCCCATGACCCATTTATCCCCCCTGGTTTTTTATTTTTTTTTTTTTTATTTTATTTTTTTTTTCTTTATTTCTTGTTTTATTTTTTTTTGTATTTCTTGTTTTTTTTTTTCTCATTTTTTATTTTATTACATTTTTTTTAATTTTTTTCTTTATTTCTTGTTTTATTTTTGTTTTTTCATTTCTTGTTTTATTTTTTTTCATATTTCGTTTTATTATATTTTTTTTTATTTTTTTGTATTTCCTTTATTTAATTTTTTTCTTATTTTCACATTTAATCTTTTTTTTTCATTTCCTTTTTTTTTTTTTTTTTTTAATTTATATAAATATGTGACATTGTAACAAAGTTAGTTAGTCGAATTTAAAATCTTAAAAACCATTGATACGTTGTGCAACTCTATCGTATATGTTTATTTTAATAATTTATTTTTAAAATAATTTATTTATAACAGTAATTATTAGCATTACTGTAATGCCAACAAAAACCTCAGGTTTAATAAAAATCGGTCGGTATTTTATGCATCAAATGCATAAAATACAAATGTCGAATGCGTAATAACGCGCCTTATTATGTTTAATCTATATAACCATATTTATGCTAATTAAATTTTTTTTTTTTTTTTATTTTTTTAAACACAAATGCACAATTTATCATGAATTTAATGTAGTATCAGTGAATGCATATAAAAATGGAATATTATAGTTACGAACCGCACGACAAGTACAAGAAACCGACTTTCTCAAGTCGGCAGCGCTCGTAGCAGAGTGGGTAAGGTACTGGACTCATATGCAGGAGGTCGAGGGTTCAAATCTCTTTATTGGAAAATGTTTTTTTTTTTTTTTTTTTTTTTTTTTTTAAGAATTGTAAAAGAAAAAAATTCTAAGTGAAATCAAAGTTTTTGTGGGAAAATAAAATTGTAATTGGTTAGAAAATTAATTGCTTGGGAGTGTGAAAAGGGAATGGTGAGTAAAGGTGTGCAGAAGAGTAACACAGCACGGTTGGCAGATATACATATATAGTGGGGAGAGGGGAAGAGTATGGAGAACAGTAGGTGAGGGGAATGGGGTAAGGGGGGAAACTTGAAAGGAAGAGACTTTGGGTGAAAACACTTTCGTTTCCAAAAAAAAAAATCTGTCGGTTTTAAAATTCCAGCCCCCCGAGTAACGCGACATAAAGAACTTCGTTCTAAAAGGCAAAAGAGAGCCTAACTCCCCATCACCTTTTAGGCCGTTATACATGCTGGACACGCCTGTAAAGTTGTACGAAAAGCTTTTTTAGGCTTGTCTTCTACATGCCATACAAAACACAGGAGACTCATCTGACATACAGTACGGATTCAGGAAATGAAGGTCTATCATAGGAGCAGTAGAAGAAAAAGAAAAAGCAGTTTAGAGCAGTTGAGACATGTGCCATTGAGCTAGACTCCTCGTTCTTCTGCTGACCTTAGATGTGAAGAACGCTTTTAACTTAGCAAGATAGAAGGATATGCTTCACGTTCTGAAACATACATTCAGAACATCAGACTATCTCTTGCGAGTATTGAGAGATTATCTCAAGGTCCAAATACAACTTAACCAGATTATGACTCGAAGTTGCAGCAGGAAAGACGGAGATGTGGGGTGGTATTTTTGCTGTGGCTCTTGGGGAGTTTGGGGGAAGGGTTGTGGCAGGACTTCGGGAGCTGGGGCCACCGGGGTGTGGCCACAGAGTGGTTGGTGTGTGGTATAGGGGCCTGCGCGGGTGCTAAAGTGCGTGCAGACTCCCTTTAACCACCTTGTTCTATCACCTTTCTGCTGATGCGTGGCTGCGGCTTGGTGGCCGTTGCTCTTGAGTGGTTCGCTTTCGCTATCCTACATTTTTTTCTTTTTTTTTTTTCTTCCGAGGCTGGGCTTCCAGGGAGTGGCTGCAAGATAGTTCGTGTACGCTATGAAGGACTGCATGGGTGCTTAAATGCGAGCAGGCTCTTGAGGGTCGCTTAGCTACATCGCTTTCCAGCCAATGAGCAGCCGTACCTCGATGGCCGCGGTCTCCACCCCAAGGGCTTATCGGTAGGTGCACTCCTTGCAACACTGTCAGGGTTAGCCAGGTTTGGAATCGAGCTGGGAAGCATCTGGTTATTATTTTGCTCTTTTCCTCAAAGTTAACAGAGAAAAGCAGCTCAAATGCATAATAATAACTAAAAAATAGCCGAGACGACCTGAAAGTTACAAGACGCAGTGATAACGAAGTACTGGAGGAAGCCCGTTGCATGGGCTAAGCCTTGGTGGGCCCCGCTTTAAGTGTAAATGCGAGAGCAGATTCCAAACCCAGTGTCCCAGAAAAAAGATCTTGCCAGTTTAGTGGGTATGGTTACAACGAAACTCAAACAGGAAAGGGTACGTACACCTTTATATCGCGCATGAAGGCATTCCGGACGACCTAAGAAAAAAAATGTAAAATAAAATTGAAGTGATAAGAATAATAATTATAATAATGAATTCCTTGCTATAATGATAATTCTGAGGATTATGATAATGCTTATGATAGTCATAATAATGATATTAACAATAATAACAATAATGGTAAAAATAATAATAATAACAAAAATAACAGTTCTTCTAAAAATTTGAGAATTATATTGACAATAATAATAAGAATGATAATAACAATGATAATAATAATGACAATAAAAATAATTGTAATAATAATGATAATAATTATAAAACTAATAAAGAAGATGATAATGATATCCATCTTAAAGATAAAGATGTTAATAATAATGATAATATGAATGATAATAATGTAGAATGGTGACGAATGTGATCATAATGATCATGATAGTGACGATGATAATGACAATAATAATAGTGTTGATGATTAAAGTCATGATGATGATAGTATTTATAATAAAGATAACGATGATTATGCTGGTGATGTTGATTATAATAATAATGATAGTAACGCTGATGATGATAAAGACGATAGTTTTAATGATTTCGATCATGACGATAATAGAACTAGCGATAATAGTTAACATAATAGTGACGATAAAGATAACAACGACAATTATAAGAATAATTAAAAAAGTAATAATTCTTATGATTTTAATGAAGCTAGAAATTCCGATGCTATGAATTATAATAATAATAATAATAATGTCAATGACAAAAATGGGTACGTCGATAGTAATATAAATAATGGTGATGATAGTGATAATGGTGCTAACAATAATAATGATAGTAAAGGCAGTGTTATAATAATAATGATAAAAATACCATTTATAATGAAAAAAACGATAGTAATAATAGTGAAAATTAAGATAACAATGATAATGATGGTAAAAATGATTATTGAGATAGTAATTATCATAATGATTTAGTTAATAAAGGCAATCAAGTTGAAAATGGATATGATAACGATGATAAGAATAAAAAAGATGATTATCTTGAAGAAGATAGCAACAACTATAATGATAATAGTGGCAATAATAAGGGGAATAATGATAATGATTATTAAAATGATGGTGATAATAGTAATGATGATAATGATGATGATAATAGTGATGTTAAAGATGATATTAAAAATAATACTAATAATAACTATAATGATTTGTAAGATATTGTTGATTATGATAATAACTATAATGAAAATAGAGATAAAAAAAATGATAATAATGAGGATCATGATAACAATGATAATGATAATAATGATGATAATGATAGTGATTATAAAGATAATTCTAGACGACTGAGCGAAGGTAATGCGAGTGTGGATCTTGTGCCATAGAAGGGCCGTGGGGTTGTGTTTTTGCTGCCGTGCCTTGGGGGTTTAGGGGGGGGGATTCGGTGGCAGGGCCTTGAGGGTGGGGCCGCTGGGGCGCGGCCGTGGAGCACTTGGTGTGCGGAATGGTAGCCTGTGTGAATGCTTAAGCACGTACAGACTTCCTAAAACCACTTTGCTATATTACCGTTTTACCGATGAGTGGCTGTATCTCAGTGGCTCAGATCTTTTCTCCTCGGGCTTTGCAATAGGTACGCTCCCTTTGCCTTTGTCGGGGGTTGCTGGGTTTGGGCCCGCGCTGAGGAGCATCTGCTTATTATTTTGCTTAATTCTTTAAGTTAATAGAGAAGAGCAGCTTGAATGCATGTCGGAAGCTAGAAAATATCCTAGAGGATGCAAAAGTTACAAAACAAGTTGATAACAAAACACTAAAGAAGATCAGATCCAGGGGCTAAGCCTCCGTGGCTCCAGCTTGAAGTATAAATGTGAGAGCAGATTCCGAGCCAGGTGTCTCAGGAGCAAGGTCTTGCTAGTTTAGTGGGTACAGTCATAACGAGTCCCACACAGGAAAGGTCTTTTTTACCTTTTTATCGTGCACAAAGGCTTTCTGGACGACCTTGGAAAAAAAAAATATGATGATTTCGAGAATGATGACTATGAGGATGATAATGCTTATAACTCTCGTAATGATGAATATGAGAATGATAGTTATGATAGCAGTGTTAATAGAAGTAACTTTAGTTATTATGTTATTGTTAAATATGTTAATAATAATAAGAGTTATTATGATTATGATGTTAGCAGCAGTAACAATAGAAGTTAGGACACAGATGATGATAATATCGATTTTAATAATTATTGTCATGATGTTAACGACTTTTTTATTATTGTTGAAATAACGATTACAATAGTTATAATTTAATTGTTAATGATAATATTCATAAAACTTTAAAAAAATGATAATATTGCTCGTACTTATGATAGAAATTATAAAAATGATGGTAATCATGATTATAACGATAGTCATGTAGGTTAGGATCCTGTTAATAATCATAATCATAATAATAATAATAATCATAATATTGATGGTAATGATAATGATAATATATATAATAGTAGTAATAATGACATGAAGGTGAATTATGTTTGTAAAAATGCTTATGATTGTAATGATTGTAATGATAATGTCGATACTAATAAAATGATGATTTTGATGATGACATTGATAACGTTGATAATAAAGGTGATGCAGATAATAAGGTTAATAATAATGACGACTTTAATGATGGTAATCATAAGGATGATAATCACAATGATTATGAGAGTAATGATGATGCCAGGGATAATAATAGTCAAAATAATGATTACAATAATTATTATAATCATACTGATATTACTATTATTAATAATAATATGATTGTTGTATCTATAATTATGATTAAAATTGTTCTCCTGTTACTTCAATTTTTTAATAGTTATAACGTTTATTTTACTAACGTCTATTACTAAAATTTTATTATTGTCTAGATAGATAGTCTTTACTGACCTTATATTCATTCTTATTATAGTCATAAGTGCACATTACTTATCTTTCTACTTGTAAAATTTATGTTTTTATACTAATTGTTACTATTCTTAGCTTAACAACATTTTCTTTCGTTCTTTTTACTATCAGCATTAAACAGTTGAATCACGAGCATTATTACTTAATTCTAACTATTTTGATTACTCTTTTCATTTTTATTATTTTTATGATTATTAATGTGGTTATGATTATTTTAATAACTATTGTCACTATTATTATATACACTTTTATATGTTTTACGTGGACTTATATTGTTATTATTATTCTGCTCATCATTATCATTATTGTTATTGTTATTATTATTATTATCTCCCTTATTGTTATTATTCTTATTGTTATTATTATCATTTTTATTATTATTAATATCATTAATATTATTGTAAATATTATTATTAATATTATTATCATTATTCTTGATAAAACAATTATTATTATCATGGTTTTCATTATTTCTATATATTTTTCCTTGTTTTTTCTTATCTGCGGTTGTTTAAAATGTGTTGATGCATGGTAAAAGTGGGTACAAACCCTTTTTCTCTCTAGAATTACAGCCCGATTGTAAATGCTAATATTTTGATGCAATGTTCTGAGTGGTGTTGACTAAATACTCACCTAACTTGCAAGACTAATCTTATTGAACACCAGACTTAGACTCTGCTCATACACTAATTTTTTTAGCTAGGTATAATGTGTGTTGACCATTTATGAGACCCATGGAAGTGTTGTAAATGTTGTAATGTTACATTCTCTTCCTTCCGTCTGATTGTCTGCTGTTTTGCGGGAACATAGATCATCGTTGTTATCTCTTGCTGTTGGTTTTAGTAAATCAGCGCAATTCATGGCTGTAATAGTCATCCAACTTCTGTCCTCTAAGACTTATCAGTGATTCGAAAGCATCTTACTTTTGGTTCTTCTTAGTGCTTTTTAAAATGTTGGGTAGCTTCCACTACCATCTATGTGTATGGCACCTCCTGTTTTGCAAAAAAACTGTGAGCTTTCTTCTAGCAAGTTTTTTATAGTAACTACAGCTGCTTCATAAGTCCCCAATGCAGTTTTGGCTGTAGTCCATACTTCAGATACCAGTAGGATTTAAAGACTTTAAACCTGCCTTTTCACTTTGTAGCTTATGGAGCCTATTAACAACCTCTGCGCTTTTTCTATACATGTGGAATTAATTTTTTTAGTATTTACCAAAGCTACTTTTTTGCCTGTCGAATTTACCTCTAGCATTGTCATTACTTTTATATATGACGAACAACCAGAGATTTTAACTAATGCAAGGTCAATGTCAACCTTCTCCGTAACTGGATCCAGATACTTCAATATAATTTTCTGATCCCTTTTTTATGTGCATGCTTTGTATTTTTTTTCCTTTCAAAGATCGTTGCTGACATAAAAGCAGTGATCAATAAAAAATTGGGCGTCATTTGATTTTTCGGCTTCCTTGTACGTAGACTAAGGTGAGTTATACGTATCGGGATTATTAATATTGTTGTTCTCTAATGAACAGAGACTATATGCTTCGTAAGGTATTGTCACTAGACTGCTCTCAATTTTAACAGTGAGCAGTTAATTTTTCTGGACGTGTTAAGATAATTAAAACAGGTATATTTAGTTCTGTACAATTTCATATGTTTGTTCATAGTACATCCGTGTGAAATCTTTTTCATAACCGTGTTAACAGAAAAAAGTGATCATCTTGAACGTTTTTTCTATATTATGGTGCTAAAAAGTGTATTACAAAAAAACATGAAGCTTAATTTTAGTGCCATCAGTTTTATTGGCAATTTTTCTAGCCACTAGTTTTTAATTAAGGAGTTTCTAAAAACTTTGTGTATTAGTATGTGAACTACTCAGCAATTTTTAACAAACTTAAAAAAAAATTTATTGATCTTTAGTCCCTGCAATTCTTTCAGCTCTATAATTACTAGTTTAAAAACTCTAATTAATTTAGACACAACGTTACGTAAAAGACTACAGTATAGTTATTTTTATGTTTTTTTTTAGTCACTTTAAAACAAAGACTATTGTATTTGTTTTTCTCAATAGCCATAGTTTGTTTCGCTAACGTTTTTAGAATTTTGTAGTATACCGCAGCCAGTTTTGATAAATCAGGTCCAAATAATCGTTTTAGATAGCTCAAATAAAAAATTTTTCAATATGATCGTGATAATTCAGATGGACTCTTATAGAGAAGTGAAGTTTTTGTATTGTATAATTAAGTACGCCATTGAACCATACAATTTAAACTAAGTTTGAATTTTTTTTTTTTTTTTAACTTTCAAAAAGAATGTTAAGTAAAAGTGAGCATTGAGATTCTTCTCTTTCGTATTCCTACTTTTTTTTAGTTGTATTAGGAAGAATTGTTTATTGAGTTAAACATATTTAGCACAATAGTTTGTGACGACGATTTTTCTAGCCGGCAAACAGCCGTCCCGGATCCGCTCAAAAAATCTCCATGTCTCTTCTTCTTACCATGTCCCGACACTCTGGATATCTCTCCTCCGGGAGGTCTGCCACAGGAGTCTGGCTTGGGAACAGCAAATACTCCTGAAAGGAGAATAGAAGGGGGCAAATGGGGGCACTACTTCTTATTAAACACTCGTGGATATAAATTCTCACAGCACTCTCGCACTATTTATTCGACTTAATTCACACTCTCCACAACGTCACGTCTCTCTCTCTCTCTCTCCCTTTACATATTTTTCTATATTGGCACACTATTCTTGAGGTAAATATCTTTGTGCTGTCACCTCAGGTCATTCTCTTCACCGAACTCCTCCCTGGCTTGACTGTTAGTGGCTGGCACCTAGACTACACACCCGTACACACGGACAAAACCTCAAGCATACCTTCCGCTCAATTCAATCTGTCCTATCCATATATGAATCCTACACTCATTTATCCTGACTAACTCGGATCGTCCCCAAACCTTTAGCTCGAAATAAAACTTAGTGCACTGTCCTCCATGAAGTGACCTTCTCTCTGTTCTCTCCGTCACTCGGTGCTACCTAAAGTTCTTCTCAATCATTGCGTAGATTCAATGGCACGGTGAAATCTCGGGCAGTATTGTTCGGTGTTCTTCTATGCTCTCTTTTTGGATCCCTTTCCTCACTCTCTGCACTACCTGTCACTTTTTTTTGTATCCAATCACTCTCTCTTTCCTATCTGCTCTCTATGCCACTCCACGCTATACTAACTGCGTTATGGCAGTACACTTTAACAGATGTGCGCGCCCCTCCCGTGTATCCAAAAAATCTCTAACACGCCTAAAAACTGGTAAATTATTGGAGATTTTAAATACTAGGAAATCGACACGGCCACTCGGCGCTCACACCTCTCCAACATGTCACGAGCTCTCGCCTCTCTTCTTCTCTATCTTACACACATGCTCACCCAATCATACCTCACACACTTTCAATCCCTTTTATGGTCTTTGGTCCTTCTCATTCCTTTAGCTCGTAGTCCGCGGCACCAAGAACACACATTAAGTAATGTGTAAAAGATGTACACATAGAAAATATATATATGTTATTCTAGGACTTGGTAGCCGCCGATGACTTGCCCCGAAATATAGGTATACAGTGACGTGATAGCTTTAGCTACCACGTCACAAGTTTCAGTTTATTTTTCTGAAAATATCGTCATCAATTAAAGTTCAGTAAAGATGGCAAACTTATACAAATATATAAATCAAAATTAGCCTCTTGTAGTATGGAATTTGTATTTATAAGACTTCGATTTTTTTTAAGTCAAATTTTTATACTTTGTCAGTGGGACTTAAAAACATTTTTTTATCAAATGAAACTAGCGTATAGATTTATCTTTATGGGAACTTTGTCATATTTATCTGGTGTAATATCAGCAGCCAAATGATTCTTAAATTTTAAACTGCCTAACACATCCACTTCTCTGCACTGTCCTCACTCTCTAATACTTCTATTTATTTGCATGAACAGCACCAACAAGAAAAGGAATTGGGCGTTTTTTTATCGTTTTCTAGAAGAAACTATTTTATAGAAGTAATGCAAGCATGCAGCGCACCTAGTATACCATTATAGCTTTTGATAAAAATTCTCATAGAAAACCAGACGCTGCAAACAATAAAACTTATAAGCAAATTTCAAAGTATGACTAACACCAGATGTTATTTTTAATTAAATAAGAAGGAAGCCACTCATCTTATCAGCCGTTGGAGCCTTTCTGACTCCCACACTTAAACAAGCAGCCCAACACCACGACCACTGTATACAACTAAACAGCCTCTCTTTTCTCTTTATATACGTATATATATATATATATATATATATCCCTATATTATATAGTTGTATTGTTAAAATCGGATTCAATTAAGATGACAATTCTTTTTGGATTCTTACATCTCTTGATAAAGCAATGTATAACTGTCTGTGAGAGAATAAAGTTTTTTTAATGTACAATCCTAAAGAATCAAAACTCTGTCCTTGTGATTTGTTGATAAACATAGAACATGCTAAAACAAAGGGAAACTGTTTTCTATACAAGACAACAGGTAATGATGGTGAGGTGTCAGTATTAAATGTTAATCTAGGAATATAAGCTTTGCTTCCTTTTTTTCCCCCGTTATTATTTCTTCTTCTATATTATACTTGAATAATTTTGTTATTTTTTATCTTGTGCCATTACAAATACCGTCTTATATACTTAAATTTTTTATCAATATTACTATAGCATTAATTTCTAATTTTAATTCGTGTGGTGGAAGACCTATACTAATATTATCTAAAGATTCTATTGGAAAAATAATACTTATGCTATCATCTGTTTTATCAACTCCTTTGTGTGTCTCATATTCTGCTGTTGTGAGCTCATTCTCAACCTGCATTGATAGTTACATGAGTTATGTTGTTATTTTGTCTCCTTAATCGGTTAGTGAGGGGTTGGCGCGCGGAGCGCGCATGGAGCGTCAGCCTCATAAGTATATATATATATGTTGATCCAGAGGGTACTTATGAGGAAAATCACGTGTGTACAAGTGGAAAAGTGTGCAAGCATATCCGTACATACATACAAATACATATATTTATATATTTACGTAAGCATGGTGATTAATATAGTCACAGTTTGCTATATAAATGCGTTAAAAGAGACGCTTTGTGGCTTGATGGCTTATACAGGCATGCATACACAAATCATAACTCTCAAAGGGCGTTTATTGATTGTCGTATAAACGTGCATAATTATAAAAGTTCAAACTCTCAGAGGAACCCTGTATGTACAGTTACAATGGTCACAAATTTTTAAAATCATCTTAGAATTAAACATTATAAAGCTTGAAACTTTGATATAATATGTACGTTTAAAGAGCCACATGTAACGCAACGACTCATAGAAGCAGGTATAGATAAAAATTAAAATACGGCTGTTCACCAGGCTATTCTTCTCTAAATAGTAGCATCTGAAACAATTACTGAAAGTCAGAGACCATCTTGAGGAGCTGCAGCTGTTAATACTTACGATAAATTAACGTAATTCAAAGAGTACAGGTTTATTCATTGTTTTTTTAAAACTAACTTAAAGTTAGTAGATAACCAAAGAAACTATGTTGTGATTGTTATTTTTCACTCAAGCACTTGAGAATACTATTTTTTCACCTACAAAAGCATTCCATATTTGTTGTTATTTTTAATTAGATTATAATGTGATGCTTTTTAACTTTTAAGATTATTTCACACCATATGTTGTCACTATGTGGTGCTAAGCTTACTCATCCTAAGAAGGTGAATACCATCATATCTGCTCGAAGGTAGCTGAACTGCTCAAATACAGACATTGTTAATGTAGAACGGTTACCTTAGATCAGGGGGTGCTTCACAGAAAGGAAGAAAAAGAGCTTTGTACATCATTGTATGCAGCCAGAAGTATTGAGACCTTTTAAGAGTAATGCAGGTCAAGGGCAATTGAGCATAGTTGCCTCAGGTCAGGAGCTCGAAAAGATAAGTAAATATATACAAAACAGTACATTTTACTACATTATGTATTGCTTATTATGTGTACAGTATCATTACTTTGGTAGTATACAATATTTGATTGGCAATTTGTTAACCATCCATTTTATATAATCAAACGAACATGTATTGATACAAATAAAATTCAATGCTTTTCTAGCCCTTATTTAAAACTTACATCCTGACTGTAATATACGCGACTAAAAATAAGTATGTATAAGCGTGTTTGATAGGTGAGAGCGTAGTGTTAAAAACATTTTTAGCCTAAAACGAGCAAATCAACAATTTAAGATTTTTTATCTTGAGAAAAAATGTGATGGAAGTGGATCTTACATATCACTCTTCCCTAGTCCTGTCCCTCACTATACCACCCATGCCTTTTACCCTCCACACTGCAGCACACAACGCAATCCCACGCCATCTCAGCACAGTATACATTTCAGTAATTTTAAATAACAAATTTCATTTTATTATGACTGTTATTAATAAATGAATAGCTTATTTGATAAATTTAAATTTGAATATTTACTTATTAAAATTGATTTGTTATTCTAACAATAAGTAAATAATAGTTTTTATAAACATTTAATGTTCCTAAAAAATTATAACAAACAAACGAAATTTTTTTACTATATAAATATACGAATTCATTTTTGTAGCGTTTAGTTCTTTTAGAATTTTTCCTTTGGAATTGAGGTAATTTTTTTACCTCAGGACATTCATTACATATTTAGTGAGGGAAAACCTTGAAGAGGTAGAAGGAGCGCAAACATATGCAACAACGCTGATGTTTTATTTTCTTCATATGAATGTATTTACACACACATTTTTACGCATAGTGGACCACTTCTTTCGTGGTAATCATATGTAAGATACTCATACATATCATAACAGTGCAATTTTCAGTGATTTTTTTCATGAGATTACATGTTTAATTTCAGTTTTTTAAAATTAAAATATGTGGAAAAACATAATGACGATCCGCAATTTTTTTATGTATTCTTTTGGCAATTCTAAATATACCTTTAATGTTTACATGATGTCTGTCAAAAAACTTATGTGTTTTGCACGTCTTCAAGAAACACTCACTGTTATGTAATGATACTATTAATAACAATACTGTGCTTTTAAAGAAAGCGATACTACGGGATAGTGTTTCTTAATTTTTCAGATATAATTGAATTTGAGGTACAAAATAAAGAGTAACAATAAGTGTGTAAGCATATGTGACAGATGCGAGAGTGACATTAAAGATATAATCAGCGCAGGTGAAAGGAAGTTGTTTTAAAATTGGAGTAAGATTTAATGATAGCGTAGAATACTGTACTAGCCAGCCTAAAGAGTTATTATGTTGTAGTGTGCCAAAATACTTTTATATAATTTCTCAGTTATTAAATAATAAAATGTTTATTAAAATCACATTGAACTAACGTCGGCATATACTCATTCCAACGATATTTTTACAACTTTTGCTTACAATATCGTTCCATGGAAGGTATATTTATTTTTGTAATTATATTGTCTGCCATATAATTTTATAGAAGTATTACTTTATACTTGGATATCCAAGCACCTACTGTCCACTGGTATGAACACTCAGCAATTTGCTTATCGCAGAGTCTTTTCAAATGTATATCCATGTAATTACGCATGCACCTTGATCGTTTTGCTCACTTGCAAAAGAAAATAAACTTGGACTCTGTAAGTACCAACAGTAAAACTGCCGATAACGCATGCGTGCATCTGCTTATATCCACGTAATAACATAATATGGATATACGTGCAAATAGATATTGCGTTTGCTAATACATGTTTGTGCGTTTTGACAGTTGACATGGACAATAAAATTACTACATTATCTTATATATTTGTAAGCGTAAATGGCGCTTAACAAAACCTTTAAAAACAATAAGTTCGTTAAAGAACATGTAAGTAACTGTTTTTAGTACGAGCCCTGACGTAAATAATTGCAGAAGATTACTGTAAATCACAAAAAACACTCTCGGCTGACAGCAATGATACAGATGATTTAACGAGCCAACTCATCAACTCATAGAAAATCCATGAATGATAAAGAAAAAAAGAAAAGTGAAGGTCATAATGATGGCCTGATCTCGATAATTGATGCTGTCGATTTTGTCTTGACAAATTTTTCGTCAGTGTGCTCTAACAAAAGCACATAAATGGTGAAATTTGATCTGCTCTTATTTATCCTTGTAAAAGGGTAGCTACAAGTACAAGGGCACTCTAGGAGCTGACATAAATTGTCTTTTAGTAAACCTGAAGCTGCTTTGTAGTAAAACACTTGCCTAATTTTTATTTTGTAATTACTTTTGTAAGAGCATAATAAAAATAAAAACCGTTTAGTGAGAGTTCTCATCAAAGCATTGCGCATGCTGCGATGAACTTAATTAAAGCATTTTTTTATAAATAAAATATTTTTGTAAGCCTAACAAGTACGTGGTGATATCGCGTCTTTGATAGCCTAGTCAATTGCATACTTCTGTTTTACCCAAGAGACCATGTTGAAATTTCATTCAAAACCAAAAAAATTATACAATTTATCAATTAATCAGTTTTATTTCTTCTTTATTCAAATTTAACTTAATATAAAATTGTAGTTTCCATCACAATAGTGTCATCACTTGTGGGGCTATGTTTTCAGAGTTAGGTAGCCCCGAGATCTAATGAAGTGCTTCGATATACGCAATATGGTTCCAGATGGATTGTCACATCACCAACTTGGGGCATGCGTGGAGGACGTTTGTTACATTTTTGTCAAATTTTTTTATACATGTCACCATTAATCTTGAACCGTATTGCGTACATAAAAGCACGTAGTTAGACCCCTGCATGGATGGCACTCATGTGCTCTCAGTAGGAAAAATAATTTTGAGCACATAAGTATCATCCATTTATGGCTGGTCTGGATGTGTATCCGGGCATTAGAGACTTTTAAAGTAGGAAAAATTAATTTTCTCACAATGCAACTGCCACGTTGTGCCCTCAGGCTACATTTTATGCCCTTGTTATCACTTAAGGTCTACGGGCATAAAAGGTTTTTGTATCCGCTATGTCTAAACAACTTCTCTGCTTTAATGCCTATAGCGATTTACTTGGCGAAAAGTGTACCCAGTAGTGCAAACTTGTACTTTACGCCCTTAGTAAAAACAAACAGTATCCGTTACTTGAGAACAATATACAATAACTCTAACCTTCAGGAGCTTATGTTCGTATTTTTTGCCAAGACGACGTAATAAACTATTGAAAATCATTTGAAACCACACGTCTATTTAAACTTGAAGGTCTAAATTGAAAAAAGGGTGCCAGATTAAGGACTTAAGTGGCCCTGCTTGGTGACTTTTCCAGGTCTCATACTTAGACAGGTGGTGGCTTTACACCCATATAAGTAGAAGTAAGGTGGCCCTATCCCCATAAAGCTACGAAGTCTAATCCTGTAACTCTATACTTTTGACCTCCTACTATCATCATAAGTTATAAATAATTTTAGCATCATTATCACAACCTCTTAAAATAGCAATATTTTTACTCACTTTCTTGAGATCATAGTACTTGAATATATTTATAAACTTATATTCAGAGTAACGTCTACAATAGGAATGCTTGATTCATTTAAATTTAATACTTTTTTTGAAGGTGCTATCACTATACTTACTTTTCTTTTAGAGCTAATTTTTTTCCAGATTTGATAACGTTATAAGTTTAATAATCTTTTATTAGTACTTACAAAAACAGTATGAATCAAAATGAATACAGTTAAAAGAACATCTTTTTTACGATATAACCTTTCTTATAATATCTTCACCTTATAGTTTTAAGTAACAAAGCTAAGAAAGCTAAGACACGGAAAATTATAATTAGCAGAACTAGGGCACATACATCCAGCGAAAAATTTTCCTGCAAATGAAAAAAATTGATAAATAGAATATATTTATAGATGTATACAGGAAAGAAATCATACCTTATTAAAATTTAATGTCTGAAGAACTATGACACCAGATTTTGGACACGTCGTATTGTTCCGGGTACAAGCTATAATATTTATGTCTACCCACTGATTAATACAAAGAGCTTCATTACCATATCGGAACCAGGATAAGTAAGAAAACCATTGAAAATACTTTGGCACGGAGCTGTAATAAATAAAAAAAAAATTAGAAATTCACATTCATTAATTTAATGACATTAATCTGTGGCTACCATATTCTGTTAGTCTAATTAATTTAAACAGTTAAAAGAATGCAAAGCATGCAGCAGTATAAGTAGTGGTAAAATCTAACAATTAAATTTCTTATTAAGTAAGTTAAACTGTTACAGTTAATTTATAAAATATTTTCAGGGACGTTAGCTTCTTGAATATTTTTAAGCAACTGTTGTTACGTAAACTTTTTTTACAAATATATTACACCATTTCAAGGTAATAACTATTTAAAACTTTGTTATAAGATGGAAGAATTATGAATAATTTATGATGTTTAACATGTACAAAAAAAAAACACTCTTTTTCAAAGTAAAGAGCAATAACTCTTTATAAGTTTCAATGCATGCAGAGCTAAGACTTGTTAGCATCTTCCTTAATAAAGGTAAAATAAGATCGTATGATTATGATTCACGGCATGGCTATAGTGTAAAAGTAGTTTTTTAAATCAAGCATCTTTTTTCATTTGAATTTTTAAAGATTCAGAGAGCAACATTTTTTTTTTTTTTTTTTTTTTTGAGGTCGTCCAGAATGCCTTGATGACCCATAGGAGGTGATATGAACCCCTTCATTGCGTGAGACTCGCAGTCAGCCTATTAAAGCTTATTTCTTGCTACAATAATCTTGGCGATATTGACGGAATACCCACTTAACTAGCAAGACCTATCTTCTAAGGCTACTCGTTCAAAATCTGCTTTCGCATTAATACATCTAGCCAGTGCCATGGAGTGTTAACCATTAACGTGGCCTGTCATCCAAGTGTCGTTACCATGGTTATATTCCCCTATTTTCATTTCGTTAGACTGTCTGCTGTTTTGTAAGAACATAAATTCCCGTTGCTTCCCCTTGCTGATGGCTTCGGTAAGTGAGCGCAGCTTGGGTTTGCAACGGCCACCTAGCTTTCATCCTCTTAAGCTCTATCTGCATCTTGTAGGCACCGTACTTTTGGTCTCTCCTAGTGCTTTTAGTTTTGAATGCTAAGCAGATCCTACAACCTGCTCTGTGTTTGGCACCTTCTGTTCTGAAAACGAAACATTAGGCCTACTCTTTGAAATCGTTTTAACGGTGATTGCAGCTGCCACATCAAAAGGATAGCTTTGACCGGTCCTCCTTGTTACAGATTTGGGGTATGTGTGCATACCACAGATACCAATACCATCTGAAGACTTGAACCTGTCTTTTTATTTGGCAGCTTGGCAAGCTTGTCAGCAGCCTCTTTGTTTCTTTTATATATCCGGCATCAATCTCTCTAGTATTTACTAAAGCTTTCTTTTACCCTTTTTCTGGCTCCTGGCATTTTTTCAGCTTAACTATTCTTATCTGTGGCAAGCAACCAGGGATTCTATTTAATGCAATTTTGCGTCAGCTTTCTTGGTAATTGGATCGAGATTCTGGATTTCAAGCGTTACCCTTGTCTTATTTTTTTTAACGGATATTAGCCCTTTAACGGTCTTAGCTACTATGATAACTAGGGTCTTTCTGTTTCTATCTGTGGCAAGCAACCAGGGATTCTACTGAATGCTATTTTATATCAGCTTTCTCGGTAAATGAATCGAGATTCTGGATTTCAAGCGTTGCCCTTTTCTTTCTTATTTTTTTTAACGAATTCTAGTGCTTTAACGGTGTTAGCTATTATGATAACCAGGGTATTTCTGTTCCAGCTTGAAATTAGTACTTTTCTTTTAAAGCCTTAGCAAAGCTCTGCTCTTACGCGATACAAACGAGAATTATTCTCTCTTTTTTTCGGGCATTTTCACGTTTGCTGCTGTCACTATCACTAATTTTAATCTTAGGAATCAGCTCACTATTTTCCTGGATCTTTTTGTCTTTTATAAAAGAAGAGTTAAAGGTCTTTTTTGGAGCTCCTGGGCTTCTGATCCGCTTGCCTGTCAGATTGCTTTTTACAATCTGAATTGGATAAAGCAGGCAATTAACTTTTTTTCTAAATTGTACGTCTTTAGCATTTGGTTATCATTGACTTGTTCTAGTAGATTTAGCATCTTCTTTCTTGTCTCTATTCAGAAGCATTAATTTGACTTTTATCCCTTTTTTCATCGGCGTTGCTGTTTTTTTGTGTATCGTTCTTGCTGCTTACACCATACCCTTCATTTTTTTTGCGGTCTTTAAATATGGTATCGTTCTTTGCCTGTTTAATACTAAGTTCTCATTTTAAGTTTCCAGTACATTTCAGATCCATGTCAGTGTTAAACGGGTAATTGTTTTTTATCAACAGGTTTTTCACCCTACAATATTCACACCGTGAAAGCGTGTACTGGCAAGTAAGATCGCCCTATCAACTAAATTAAAAACAACATTTCTCTTATAGCTAACTGGATGACCAGAAAAATAATTTAAGATTCGTCCAGAAGAAGTAGGTTTTTCAAACCAGTCAAAATAAAAATAATTAGAATTTCTTATTATCGTTTAACTTTATTAATAAAAACATAAAGGTCAGATTAAAAAGACACAAATACAGTAATCATAACAGAAGCACTACAAACACCTACCCTCTCTGCAAAATTGGCATACCATACATTGACCATAATTTTGAAAAAATTTCAACCATGTTAAAACCCTATAATATTCACACTTGCTCCCTTATTAACAATAATCTGCAGCATATCGTCTGCCTAAGAAAAGATACAACGAATAAACATAAACAGACAAATAAAGCTTATAAGTTTTATTGTAAAAATTGTCCTGCGTCATATGTGAGTAAAACAAAGCGAGCGGTGGAGGTCCGCATTAGTGAACATATGAAAAGTAAAAACTCTGATTCTGTTGTTTGTGCACACCAAATCAATTTTGACCATGACTTCGATTAGGATAACTTTAAAATCCTTGACAAAGAATTCAATTACAAAGAAAGAATTATTTCCGAAATGCATTATATAAAACTCGACAAACACAACATTAATAGAAAGGAAGATATGCTTTCCTTTAATAGAGCATACCTTCCTTTACTACGAAAGTTTAAATGTCCCGATCGAGTTCATCGCCCTTTACTGTCTACCTTTGTGGCTTCGCCTATTCGCTCCGTGCATCAGGTTGGAGGGGATAAAAAAAACGACTGCAGCGCTGTAGGTGAGCAAAATTGGCGGACCCGTACCCCCATGAATCTTACAGTAAGCGTTGTCTTATATGAGAAAAGATATTATTTCATTTAAAGTAGTTAGTTAAAAAATCAAAGGCGGAAAAAAGTGTTATTTAGCCAAACCGGATCTATAATACGGATAAATAATTTTGCTAGGCACTTCAAATCGCCCGAAATTTCAAATAATGGGTTATTAAATATCATCTGTCATATAGTACACAACACACATACTTATCTGTTATGTTGTATACGTGAGAGCAAGAACTCTAAGCAGTCGACATAGGCTGCCGCTAGCTGTATAATCTGAATCAGTGTTTACGTTTACAAAGTAACGAAATGCGTACGAGACAGTATTGCGTTGTTAATTGCAACAAGAAAGAAGAGCAGGGGGTGGTGCTGTATGAATCTTCAAGTAGACCCCATGAAACAAATCAGAAGGAGCTGTGGATTAGGGCAGTTAGGAGACAAAAGTTCGTACCTAACCTACGGAATTTTTTTTATTATTATTATTGATTAATAGTAAAATTATCATGAAAATTTTACAGTCCTGATTGCAGTTTGTGGCACACATTTATGTATATGTTTCCATAACCTACATTTGTCAAGCATAGGCAATAATGTACTGACAGATCATTCTACTTTGTATGGATTTAAGCTGACAGATGTTCGTCTCACAACATAGCAATTGATCAGATGACCGACTCCTTTATTTACATATTTCTGTACGTAGGCAACGTGCCACTTTCTACTAATTTTTTAGCTTTTTTCAGCGTTTCATTATTAAAAACTATGTTGCAGCTTATACGTTTAAGGCCTGTTTGCATAATCATATCCATTTTTTAGGGTGCTGATGTTTACGCGATAGCAGTATGTACGTCTTATTCAATAAATAATACTTTCTCCTATAAGTGACAGTGTTACGATTTAATCATACGGGGGTACGGTATTGCGCGATTCTGACACCTAGGGCGGCCCTGCGTGTCATGCACGGAGCGAATATAAGCGCTGGCTTGTTGTTGTAATTTATTGTCAGTCGATAGCACGATAGGTGACGAGTAAGTCAACCAAACTTACGAATTCTAACGTACCTGCGGTAACAATTTACATTAAAATTTATTGTATTTTTGTGTTTGAGCCTTTCAGATCACTCATTGTGTGTTTTTAATTTTAATTTTGTAGCCTGATGAGGATGACCCATATTGTCAGCGAAACGTTGTGCATTAATAAATCAACGCAAAAAAATTTAAATACACTTTACTTGTATTTATTTATTTTGTCACATTTCGCCCCCAACGGATCACTGATCACTTTTAATATCTAAATTCACCTGAGGGCACTGATATATCTAAACCAACCAATAGTAATTATTCTTATAATTTCTGTTAGTATTATTATTATTATTATTACCATTTTTTTATTATCACTATTACTATTATTATTATTACTATTTACATCTACATTCTTCCTTGACTTGCTCCTTTGTCATCAAATAATAGTTAGACTCAATCTTAGTAATGTGGAGCAGGACTATTTATTAATAATTGAATTACATAATTAAATATTCCACTGTCTATCTAATAGCCTTTTTAGGATTAATGTTATTTTACTCGTCAGCGCCATCTGAGTATGACTCTTCTCAAAAGATTTTTATGTTCATAAGTTAATTTTCAAAAACTTGACTGTTATTAGAACTAAATAAAGTGTTGCGATATGTGGATGAAGTAACAGGTGCCATAATGCTTGTTGTCTTCGCACCTGCATGAATATGAATCCTGAAGAGGCTGTCAGAAGGACAGCAAAATATTAAGTTATTTAATTAAACTAAGAATAAACAATTATGCTCTACATGACTAAAATAAGGTCTAAATATTTCATTATTATTATTTTTATAATTATTATTTTAAATGATAATATTATTATTATTATCAGTATTTTCACTACAATGTTACTCGCTATATTGACTTAATGCCCACTAAACTGGCAAGACCTATCTCCTTGGACACCTGGCTCAGAATCAGCTTCCGCATTAATACTTCAAGCCACGGTGACGGAGTATTGACCATTGACGTGGCCTTTTATCAAAGGGTCCTTACTGTCGTGATGTTGCCTTCTCTTCGTTCCATCTGGTCACCTACTATTTGGTGGAAACATTGATTTTCGTTGTTTTCCCTTGCTGATGACTTGAGTAAGTCAGCGCAGATTGGTTCTGCAACGGTTAATAGCTTCTGTTCTCTTAAACTCTATCTGCGTCTAGTGGGCACCTTACTTTTGGCCTGTTCTAGTGTCTTTCTAAATGTTAGGCAGCTGCTGCTACCGGCTCCACGTTTGACACCTTTTGTTTTGCAAGATGAACATCAGGCCTCCTTCTGGCAATCTGTTTGTTATTACATCGAAAGCATAGCTTCGACCAGTCTTTCTTGTTGCAGTTCCGGGCTATGTGTCCATACCCCAGACACCAGTCGCATCTGAAGACTTTAACTCATCTCCTTACTTGGCAGCTCGTGAAGCCTATTAGCAGCCTCTTGGTTTCTTCTATATATCTAGCATTAGTCTCTCCAGTATTTACTAATGCTACTTTCTACCTTCTTTTATTGGCTCCTAGTTGCATCACTGTTTTCATCTTTGGCAAGCAACCACTAATTCTACTCAATGCACGTTCGACATCAGCCTTCTTGGTAATCAGATCCAGATCCTGGATTTTGAGCGTTACCCTTTTCTCGACTGATTTTACGGATCTCAGCCTTTTAACGAACACTTTGACTGGGGGCTCAGCCTCTTACGGATTAGAATCAGTCCTCGTATTTTTAGGAATTGAGTAAAACGTTGCCTTTCCATGACCTCGACGAAAATTCTCTTTTTTTCAGGCATTATCTCGTTTGTCACTGTGACTGTCATTGATTTTAACGTTAGGGGTTAAGCTCTTGATTTTACTGTTTCATTTAGTCAAGCCAGTGCCTGTATGTTGGCACACAGGCATACATCTGACGATATAATAGTGCCTCTAACGAGTGCAATTAATACAGCAACTCTCGTGGCTGAATCGTCAGCGTAAATTTTCAAGAATCCTTAGTTGATCAGGTTTGAGACCCTGCTTTGCCTTTTTTGCAGAGAAATTTACTCCCATATTTAAGAGTCCTTATTCGATTTATTCAGTAAATCAGAACTACCTGCTTCCCATCTTCATGAAAATTTCCAAAACTTTTTCCGTAACGATATGTATAAACATCTCTCTCTCTCTCTCTCTCTCTCTCTCTTAAAAAAAATCTTAAAACTTTATCAAATTGGCAGCATAGTGATCTTCTTGTTTTTGTCAATCTGCTATAACCTTGTAGACTACAAATTTTGTTTCAGCCAACTTGCATTTTTGAGCGCACTATTTACTCTTTTTTTTTTTTTTACAAAAAATGAGACTTACAAATTTATTTTAAGTCTCGTCTAAAAATAATTCGCTTGAGTTAAATATTCTGTCTTAGATTCATCCGTAAATCTGAATCTCTTGAATACAGAATTATTGTTAAATCAGTTTTTTTAATAAAATCGTTAAACATTACAAACGTATAATATTCATTACACAATCATTATATCTTTGTTAAAAAAAGGCAAATAAAACACTTATCTGGTTTTTTTATTCAGTGTACTTTTGCTGTCTATCACGACTTGCACGTTTGTTTATTCCTAGTATTAATGTTAGGTGCATTGGATAAGGTACCCCCTTCTACATCAAACATGGCATCACTAGCATTAACATTTTGATTAACATTAATACAGCTTTTGAGTGAATTTGATTTATAATAACTTCTCTGACATGATCGTGTTGAAACTTCAGACATCAGATAATCACACTCTGTGCCATAACACACGTTATCATTCTCCTAATGTGTCCCATAATTGCTTGCACTTAAAGTGCCATTTATTTTTAACACTCCATCTGCACATTACTGGTTTATCAGTTATACAGTATCAGGACATAGTTACATATGCTTTCTCTGCTCATCGAAATCGGAAAAAGTTTCTTTTGGAAAAGTAGACACTGCACACACATGTTGTTTTAAAATTAACTTCATGTGACAACTGTTAGCCACTTATCCATTTTTGACGAAGAACCTTATCAGTGGAAAGCGTGTTTATAAATTTGTTGTAATATTTTATTATAGTTAAAGGAATTTTTGGTATGAGTACTGCTAATACTTAATACATACTTGTGAAAACTACGGTTGCAGTTTACATCCCCATACTAAGCTTGGCAGAGTATATACACTTTTTTACCATTTGCGACATTTCTTAGGCCTTTCGGTGTTTAATGTTACTACAATGATAAATATACTACAGATAAATCAATGTTTTTAAATAAGTAAATGTAAACCAAGCTTTATTAGCAGAGGTGAACAGATGTAGTCAGCTCGAGAATACAATCTATATACAAAATATTTTTAATATTTATTTTTATAGGCCAGATGGAAAGCTGAGGTTTTTTCACATTAAAAACGTCTTTTTGCACAGTGTGCTCTCACTGAAAGATTCAAGTAAAACAATACGAAAAAGTAGACGTTCGGCCGTCTGAACGCGTGCCGAGGCACGGTGCAGCGCTACGCCACACAGTGTGATGAAAAGCAGAAAATGAGTCAACATTCGTCCAAAGAACTATGTTTTGATATCATTCTACTCGTCTTTGACTCTAGTCTTAGAATCCGCTTTCCTCACATGTCTATGTTGTTTTATGTATTGTGTAGGTAGCGCTGAATTCGTCACAGTGGCCATACCTAATTGCTGATATTTGATTTTCATCAAAGTTTCGACCATAAAATATAAGTGAGTATTGTTTCTTATAGTTTTTTGAGGCACTGAACAGGGAAATGATATCTATTTTCCATGTAATAATTGTTAAACAATTTGTTTAAACAAACATAAATTTGAAAATTTTTAAAATACAAGCAGCATATACTTTTTATAAGCTTTAAGGTTTGTCGTTAGAAATTTAATTTTTATGTTGCAAAAAAAAATTGTTCAAACACTTTGTTTTAATGGGGAAGGACTTGAAATTTTTTGAAACATAAGCTGCACCTATTTTCTATGGTTTTCAATGTTTGTTAATTCTAATATAATATTTATATTTCCAAAAAATTTGTTTAAACGAATTGTTTCGATAAATATCAAAACAAACATTTCTCCTAACATGCAATAAATATTTTCTATAGTTTTTAAGAGGAACGATAAGGAATTTGAGATTTATATTGTGAAATTATGAGTTAAAGAAATTGTTTGAACAATTATGGGATCATAATTTTTGAACTACTGGACGACTCATTTAATCTTACATCCCTGATGTTACTTCTCAAGGATCTGTTATTTGTCTATTAAAAAATATTTTTATAACCAAATAGTTTAAGCAAAGATGAGAACATACATGGTAAAAAGACAAACGATATATGTTTCAAAAGTTATAGATGTCCGTTTTTAATTGTTTATCGTTCACTTTTGAAACCTGATTGCTTATATAAGTTTTTTTATGAATTCTGCTGAGAGTTGGGTTAAAGAGTCAACAATACAATAAGCTTTTGTTTCGTAGGGCATACAAGACCATAATATTGACTCGCAATATGTACTTTTGCTAAACATTCATCTGACTCCAAGTAGTAAATGGCAAAAAGGTTAAAAAAGTTGTATGTTATATTAAACATTTTTTATGATAATTGTTGCATATGTATATGTTCTATAAAAAAATTTTGATCCCAAATGTTTATAATAAAATCACAAGTTTATTTACAGAAGTTTTAAATGTTGAAAGGCAGAATTTGTATTATTTGTCACGTTTAGATTCTCTTATTTTACAATTTGTTATTACATAAATGTTGTAAGGTTCGTAAGTAAAATAAACATAGCTTATTGGAAAAGAAATTTCTACGTAAATAAAGTGTTTTTTATTTCCAGTTGAAATAAAAATTGCAAGAATTGTTTATTCAAGTGAGCTCTACACTAGTACCTATACCAAAAAATCCTGCAGGACAACTTGCAAGATCGTTTGAGTACGAGTGTATGACATTTAATAAAAATTATATGTTCTACTGGATGATTAAAATTACATGCAAACAATAAATTTAAAACAACAAATAGGTAATTACAGTATTTATGCACCATTTTTTCCGATTTTATACATTGCGTATTATAATAGTCAAATGAAAAATGAAAAATGACAAGTATGTTAAATTCAGCTTCAGCAAAAACAGTGTATCTGCTACCTAAGGCATCTTTCAGATTTCTTAAGACTTGTTGATATTCAAGATATCATTGTTTACCTTTTTGACCACCAAATATTTTAGGATTTTTAATCTCAAAGTTATCGTAACACAGAAATCTTAATTATCTTATATTTCTGTAAAATAAATTATTTATTGAGGAGTCAACTCATAATGCTATTATTGTTGAAGCAATTTGTTTAACTTACAGTTTTCATAACAAAAATCTTAAATTTCTTAAACGATTTTTTTTGCAAAACGAATAAAAAATTTATAACGAGAAAGCTCGAAACCCATAGAGAATAGGTGCAGCTGGTGTTTTAAGAAACTGTAAGTCCCTGTTTGTTTATACAAAATGCTGAAACAATTTTATTTTGCAAAATAAATGTTAAATTCGTAACGACAAACCTAAAAAACAATGAAAAATATGTGCTGCTTATATTTTAAAAATTTTCGAACCCATGTTTGTATAGACAATTTGTTTGAACAAGTTTTTTGCAATTTTAAATATTATATTGGTCTCAACAAACATGGAAAACCATAGAAAATAGGTGCAGCTTGTGTTTCAACAATTTTAAGTCCTTGTTAATGTAAACAAAATATTTAAACAATTTTGTTTTTGCAAAATGAATATTAAATTTATAATGATACACCTTCAAACTCATAGAAAATATGTACCACTTGTATTTGAAAAATTTTTGAACCCATGCTTGTCTAGACAATTTGTTTGAACAAATTTTTTTGGAAATATAAATATTTCATTCGTATTCATTTCATTCGTATCAACAAACATTGAAAACTATGAAAAATAGGTGCAGCTCGTGATTCAAAAAATCTTAAGTCCTTGTTCATTGAAACGAAATGTTTAAACAATTTTTTTTGCAACATAAACATTAAATTTGTAACGACAAACCTTATAACCCATAGAAAATACGTGCTGCTTGTATTTTAAAAATTTTCAAATTTGTGTTTGTTTAAACAAATTGTTTAAGCGATTTTTTTGCCAAAAAGATGTCATTTTCGTGTTAAGTGCCATAAAAAACCATTCGAAACAATACTCACTTATTTTTTATGGTCAAAACTTTGATGGAAATCAAATAGAGGCAATTAGGTATGGCCACTGCGACGACTTTAGCGCCATCTACACAATACATAGTACAACGTAGACATGCGAGGGAAACGGATTTAAAAACTAGAGTCTAAGACGAGTAGAACGATATCAAAAAATAATTTTTTGGAGCAAAATTTAGTTGACGCAGGAATTGGGACACGTTTTTTGCGTTTTGTCACACTGTATGCCACGCTTAAGTTAACTATGAATATTACTAATTTTTAAATACTTTTTAAACTAATATTCTTTATAATTTTTTAGTTTCAGATAAAGTTCGAGATGTAGGCTTTTTGGTTTTATTATATTGTTTTGGAAAAAGTTGATACTCAGAGCTCATAGAAATTTTTTTAATTTCAATGTTTTATCATCGATTGGAATGATAGCATAGAATTGCAAAGTACCTGGTATTAATTTTGCTCCATCAAATCAAGATTTAAATTTAATTTTACATTTCTTATGCAACCTTTTACTCAAATAAAACACCTTTGTTTTCTTGCAATAATTCTTAGCCTACTCGTACAAGTTTTCTGCTGTTAAAATTTGGTTATTCAAGGAAACTTGAAGACTTGCACGTCTTGCACCTCTTGTTAAGTTGGCTCTAATACCATCACACGCTTTTTTTAATAATTAGTAGCAAAAAAATGCCATTCCAAATCAATTTAAAATTTTTTTTTGTGGAAAAGTATGTTTTAACAACTGCTCTTACTTTTGAAATGTTAAATGGATCCATCAGTTATTTAAAAAGTTTTCTTTACAATAAACTTTGATTTAAAAAAACTTAGTAAAACTTTTTGATACTCATACACAGAAATTTTATCATGGTTGTAGGAAATAACAGCAATATTTATGTGTTTAAGCTTTTTTTCTATATAATAAATTATTTTTTTCATAAAAGTAAATGTTTCGTAGCAAAATAATCATCAGTTTTGAGTTTTAATAATTTTTCTCCTAGTAAGTTAACGAAATCATGAGAATTTAAAGTTTGTGTAGCAATGCTACATCTGTCTGATTAAAGACACGATTCTTATTTGATTTCACAAATATTATGTTTTTATAAACAGTCCAGAAGATGTTGACGTAACGTTGACGTATTGGAACAATCTAGACATCCTGCATCTAAGAAATATATTTCAATAGAGTTACTGCACACTACTGCTTTTATGCAGTTGCGATAGTTTTTAAGAGGCAGTTCAGTATTCTGCGTTGAATGTTCCAGATCTATCTATAGCTTTAAGAATTAGTTAAAAATTTTCATAATGTACACAAACGCATACATTACGTGTATCGCTAGTTCCAGCTAAAACGCAGTGTGATGGCCTTATGTGTGAGAATTTAGTATACCCCTCTTTATAATGACTTCACTTTTTTTGAACGAAGCATTAAGTTTCATTATTGTTTCTTAGCAGTAATATTTTCTGAACATGTCTTTGTTCACCGTTTTTCTGCCCGACAGATACAAAATCTTTCATACCTGGCATTAGTCGACTCTTATCGTCCCTTTCATCAAAATTCTTAACTAAAACTATCAGTTCTTCTGAAAGAGAATTGTCTTTTAGTTTAGATGGCATTGAGAGTACGCCGATTCTTTCTTCTAATATTCTCGCTGCTCGAGCTTGTCTCTCACTGCAACTAAACTCTCTCATCAAATCATTCTCCTCCAAAAATCAGGAGCAAAAGTGAGTAGCTGTATTCTATCTTGATTCTCTGTAGACTCTAAAAACTTTTTTTTTTTTTCTAAAAAACTACAACTACTGCTTTGTGATAATCATTCCCACATTCAAATTTCAATTTTTTCCCATCATCATTCCCTGAATCAGATTTCTAGTTATTAATTAAACGATGACAATTCGCACAGATTTTTGAATTTTTTTGAACAAACAGATAAATGTTTCTCATAGAGTTTAAGAAAGAAATAAAATCTTTAGAAGATGAGTAATTGATAAGTGTTGAAGGATTAATACATTTTTTAGCAATCATAAATGAACGATTATTGATACAACCACTTAAAGTGTTAGATTGACTTTTTCAAAACAATCAAGTATGAATGCCTTTGTGTGCAAGGCAATTATAATGAATTTAGAACTAAAATATGCTTTATGTTTAGACGGTTCTTTTAATTCTACCTGAAAAGCATATAAAAAATCAAAGATTCTATTTAAATTATGCAATACTATGTTAAGTAATAACGCACAAGCATATTTCATTGTTAAATAAATAATTAAATGTTACAAAACTATTAATATAAGTTAACTTAATCAGAGCGCGGTACGGGCAGCGCCGGCCTGTGGCTCGAGTTTAGTTGGCTGAACGTCTACTCTTTGGTATTGTTCTACTCAAATTTTTCAGTGAGAGCACACATTGCGAAAAGACGTTTTAAACGACGACGATTCGCGCAGATTTTTGAAATTTCTGGGACAAACGGATAAATATTTCTCATAGAGTTTAGTAAAAGAATCAAATCTTTAGAAAATGAGTGATTGATAAGTATTAAAAAATTTATACAACTTTTAGCCATCGTGAATAAACGATTGTTACAATTGCTTAAAGTGTTAGATTGACTTTTTTAAAACAATCAGGTATGAATGCCTTTGTACAATGGCTTATTGAAGGAATCCTGTTTTATAAAATAAGTATGAGCTTATGATTTTCGCAAATACGCCATCTACAGCAAGTTAAATAAATTGAAATATGCAAGGCAATTGTAATGAATTTAGAACTAAAATACGCTTTTTGTTCAGACGGTTCTTTTAATTCTACCTGACAATCACATAAAAATTAGAGATTCTATTTTTATTATATAATACTATATTAAGTTATAACGCATAAGTATACTTTATTGTTAAATGAAGAATTAAATGTTTCAAAACTAATAATATTAGTTAACTTAAACGGAGCACGGCATGGTGCCGTCCTTTAGAGCGCGTTCAGACGGCCGAACGTCTACTCATTGGTATTGTTTTACTCGAATTTTTTAGTGAGAGCACACTGTGCAAAAAGACGTTGTTAATGTAAAAAGACCTCCGCTCTTCATCTAGCCTATCAAAAAAAATATTAAAATAGCTTTTTTCGAGATATAGCATATTTTATGTTTTTTTTCAGTAAAAACAAAATTTTTCGAAAAACTAAGGACACCATCAAAAAGCTGACTAAAAATTTTATTAAAAATGCTATTTAAAACATTTTTTTAGGATAGCAATAAGGCCGAGAAATTGAGCTAAAAACAATGAATTTAAGCGCTCGCACGGCAGGCTTGGGACGTTTCACGTAAAACGCCTTATATATATAATAAACTGAATATAAAATGCATAAGCTCCATTTTACACCACAAGGCTCCACCACTGATGCACTATCGTTTCATCCCTACCATCATGCTTGGAGTGAGAGAGAGATATATATATATATAACACATGGACCCTTGTTTAATAGCACAAGGAGAAAAAGAGAACACTCCAAAAGATATATATGTAAAAGTATATTCAGAATTTTGAATTCTTATACAGACAGCAACATAGCTTAGCATTTAAAAAGTGTGCACATATACATAGCGTGGTTGCAAAACGTAGTTTTTATTTGTGCTCTGTAATATTCAAGTCTTTAATAGCGCATTTGGTTAACCATCCTATTAGTATGAAACGGTTAATCATGTTGATTCGTTAAAAACTCAAACTTTTGATTTTTTTTGTCTATTTTGACTTATTAGTTGACTTTTATTTTTTTTATAATTTCAAAATCTTGTAAGCAAGTAATAAAAAAATTTGGGTATAGGTTCTTTAACTACAAACAGAATATGTAAGTTTATAAAATTTAATCATTATAACCTTACTTCCACGAGCACAAGTAAACATTTAATAGATTATTTTTATTTATTTGCAGATAAAGTCTTGAAACACCATTCGTTGAGGAAGTATGCTACACGTAGTGCAGAAGATAGCTGTTTGTTTTTAAAATACTATGAAAGATGAAAATCTAGAATATAGATGAGAAGACAAATATGTACTTAACGCTTGATATTTTTCGTAATTGTATGTAACATAACCAACTTTAAGATGTTAAATTAAATTTAATGGGGATTGATGACCACCATAAGTATCGAAATATGAAACATCATTTCCGCATTTTCTGAAGGCAACCCAGGGACTGCCAGGACCGTCTTTATCATCTCGATCAACAATAGCTTATTTATTTTTAAGTAAACCGTAAGATAGCATATCATTCCTTATGTACACTCCTGGATAATGCAGGATTTTTAAAGTTTAGGCAAATTTTATAATATCATGATTTGTTAGCGCTCGATTGGGCAGTTTTACTTGAAACATTTTTTTTTAACTCATGTCCTGGTTTCAAGTAGATACTTAATTGTTTTTTACGAAAAACTTTTTTTTACTAAGCAAAATAATTGCTTTATATATACTTCTCGCTTCATTAGCAATAGCTCCTACTGCGCTTACACTTATAAATACAGGAATAATATAGGGTAAAACATCACTGATTTTTGGGGGTAAAGGTAGTATACGAGGTGTTCTGATATTTTTATTACCACCAAGTTTTTGAAGTTATACTTCCACAGGCGCGTTCTGCTTAACGGAGTAAATCAACGATTGCAGATTGGTGACCTTGTGAAAAAGTGTAACGGAAGTGGATTTTGCTTTGATTTTCGCCATTCGCCCCAGCTCTCTTGATGTACTTTTGGTCTCTAGTACTACACCACACAACTTTATAGCACCACACCATACAACATTATCCCACCAGACCACACCACACATTTTGAGTTTTACTTATTTTTTCTTTTGACCAATTTAAAAAAAAAAAAAAAAAACAGTTTTCAAAGAGATTTTCTAATTTTCCCCCGTCCTCCAGTGCACTGGGCAATCTCCTTACCTACTCTGATATGAGCGGGCTCGGTAGGAAAACCGATTACTTTATTTTGTCTTACAGTTTATAACTAATTTTTAATGCAAATTCTTATCTATCATGGATTTACTTATTTGGTTTTATTTTACATTAAATAATCAAGTTATTAATTAATATATGTTATTTTTATCAATGTTTTCTTAAAAATTTGGAACATTCATTGATTTATGATAAATTTGTTACTTTTAAAATAAATAAATTATTGTTTATACAATTTTTTTACATTTTCTCAGACCTTTCGTAATAAAAAAAAAAAAAAACACTCTTGTATAGTACAAACACAATAATCAATTTCTATTGCGTCTTTTTCTTTCACAATTTTTTCTTTGTAACTGAGAACATAATTCAGAAAGGTGAAAGAAGCGCAAATATTTGCTGCAACGCTGGAAACTACTTTTCTCGTAAAGATTAATTTACACGCACGGTTTTACGCGTATTTGGCCCGTTTTTTGTGTTAATGAGAAAAACAAATTATATATAAATATATAAATATAAATATAAATATATATATATATATATATATATATATATATATATATATATATATATATACAAATCAATTTGGAAATGAAACAGGTTTATATAATAAAAAATTTTGTATACAAACACAAAAATATTACCTTTATATGAATCTTATAAATCCAATTCGAATTGATTTTTCCATAAGGATACATGTTTATTAAAAAATTCTTTAAATTAAACATGTGAAAAAGGATAGAGCTGAAAGATCTGCTATTTTATAAGGGTATTTCTTGTTTTCTTCGGAAGATTTTTTAAAACTATCGGAAGATTCGATGAAAAAGCACAGTCTTTTACTGACTA
The DNA here is from genome assembly GCF_036245765.1 of Copidosoma floridanum. Lineage (NCBI taxonomy): Eukaryota > Metazoa > Arthropoda > Insecta > Hymenoptera > Encyrtidae > Copidosoma > Copidosoma floridanum. The sequence continues at coordinate 3,188,545 of NW_028321893.1, forward strand.
GCTGCAACATTATTTATATTGTATTGTGCCATAAAGTATTGCTTATTATTGTTCTGTTATTAGATATTAAAATATTTAGTGACCCCATACCCAACTAATGTAGTATATACTTATTTCAACGATAATTGCACCATATTTGTACATAACATCGTTTGATACAAGGTATATTTATAATCATATTATTTTTCATATAATTTTATAGAAGCATTACTTCCTACATGAGTACTTTAGCACATTCTGTGTACCGGTTTTATAGCATCTCATGCCCCCTTCAAAGGGGAATTTGTAATTTTGCGAGAATGTTTACTTTGAACCGTAGACTTTCTTGCTCTTTGAATTAAATTTCTTTTAGACAACTTTGTTCCTGGTCCAGAGTATCGATAGCCTGGTATGCGTAGTTCTACAAAAAAACTATTCACTAGTCTATGAATCACTCAATAGCCTTATTTTGATCAAATGGTCATCACTGTTCAAAAGCTTAATTGCAAATAATGTTAAAATTATAAAGATACTTTTTTTATTACTTAATCAGTCAAATATACGTAAGCCATTGTTCAGTCATCATTACTTACATTCAGCAAAAATAAAACTTCCTGTTGAAAATTATGACACACTTGTTAAACAAAAAAAAAAAATATAACAAAACGGCATGGAAATACTTTCCAACTCTATTGGAGTGGCTCTTTGTAGGCCCTTTAAACTGCAGAAAGACAAACAGCTTACTTAGTTTAATAACATGTTCTAACGGAATAAGATTAGAAAACGTATAAATTAGATTAAAATCACTGAATTAATTAAAATATACGTTTCTGAAAGAGTTATTATAATTTATTAAGCATATTTAATATATATACTTTAGTAAGCATCAAGTTGTAGTAGTGCCAGGCAAAGTACTCTCTACTTTGTTCATGATTTTTTAAGATAAGACGTGTAAAAAGCCAGACAATATTAAAGTTGTTTTTAAATGGGGAGATACAGAAACGTCAATTATATCGATCCATGTCAATCTTACGTACAAGTTATAAAACATTTGGTTCAAGGTTATGTTTATCTGTTGGCAATATTAAGACAGGATGATATGAATTTAAAATACATTTATTATGATTATGTAAATGTAGACATCACTTTTGCAGAATTCAAAAACTTATGCATAAGATGTTAGAAAGACGGAAAATATGAGTTTGTCGTGATAGAAAAGGATAAAGATGTTCAGAAAGGTAGGTATAGAAAGTTGTACGATTGTTTCGGTATAAGTGTAACACATACACCTTAAAATTATTTTAGTCTTTTAATATTTAGCAAACACTCAACATTTCTGGAATTTGTAGAGAGTAAGAAGTTCTTCAACTGAATGAAAAGTCTAGAGAAGCTATAAACCATAACCATAGATTGTTAACAAATGAAAGAACAAATTTCAAGAAAGCCATTTGTAAAGAATTTGAACCAGTTACTAATTCTCTTATACAAATCATTTAAGAAAGGAAGAGAATATTACTTCTCACATGTTTATACCTTCAGTTGATCAAAAGAATTTGGATAAACGCATGCAAATAAGAAAACATGTCCATAATCTCTACTGTTACGTCATCCATTAATTATAAAAGTGACGCTGATGTTTTTACTGATGTAACTATCAATCTATCCAAGCATACCTTTTAAACTCTACATTTCTAACACTTATGACGTTAATTTATTTTTTGGAAGTACTTTAGAAGGCTATACCACAATAGTTAAGTATGATGACACGAAACATAATTCATCTGATGTTGTCAAGTCGTATCTTCAAATAATCGATCAAAATAAATTTGTACAATCAGATCAAAATTTTGTTGTATGAAACGAAAAAAAAATTTAAATTCGGGTTATTCAAAGATAAGATGTGATAACCAAATTTTAATAATTGTTTGAAGGTATTTTAAAATTGTTGTGTTGATGAAGCTGTTTATTAAAAAAGATTTTAATAAGAATCTTATCACGAATAAGGATTTAATAAATTTACATTTTTTTTTAGAAACTTTAATTGTACACAAAAAAATTCTTTTAAATGCAAGTAAATGAAATCAGAATAGTGCAAAATTTATTTAAGTAAGTGGACCCTTGTTTGATAAGGTTGTTGCAGAAAAACAAGGTGGTGCATTACCCCTACTGAGAATTGTACGTTAAAACACGCAGACAGGCTATTCAAATTGGGATAATCCCAATGAGCTAGCTCATCGCCTTCAATTTTCAACCACTGAGAGGTTAGCTTGTAATTCTAGCTACACAAATAACATTCATTCAATTATTGAAAAGTTGCGAAACGGTGGTGTTATATATTAAGCTTATAATTAATCTTGACTTCAGTATCAGCATAAATGCTGATGTATTCAAATGTCAGATAAAACTGAGGGTGGTAGCATTCGAGGCCCTCCAGGCATCGGATACAGACTCACTCCCGATGGCCAGTATGATTTGAAAAACAAAAGATTGTGCAATGTTGCACAACCGATACAGAGTTAGAATACAGTAAATTATGCTTACGTGGATGAAAGATTTTAAATTATTATTTAAAAAATCGAAAACATTCGAACTGTCACAGACAACTTAAAAAAATAATTTCTGTATGTTTGGGCTTTGATAACAACTGTTGATCTAGAAACTTAAAACTTAAAAATTGTTGATGTTCACAAGCCCACCAGATATAACAATCCTTGCCAAAAATTTAACGTAAGTGGCTTGGATGTGACTTGGTAAGCAAATCTTGTTGAGATGAAACCCTATGCTTTTGACAATAAATGCTATATAGATATGTTTACTGCCATTGGCATTGTTTCCAAGTATGCATAGGCTGTACCAGTAAAAAACGAAAATGGTGAATATGTAACGGCAGCTCAGAAATCAACATAAAATAAAGGACGAGTATTAAAAAATCTACAAACCGATCGTGAAAAAAATTTCACAACTTAAATTTTCAAAGTCTTATGCAAAAGTATGAAATAAATTTATACTCTACAACTAGTGATCAAAATGCATTGATATGTAAGTAATTCAATCAAACTTTAACACATGCTATGCAAAAAAAAAATTCAGCTCACATGGGAGCTTTGAGTGGATCAATATTTTACTGGACGTTAATTACAACGTATAATAATTACAATTACTAAACGATTGCAATAAAACCAAAAGAGGTGTCCGCTGCTACCAGGATTAGGTTTGGAAAAATATTTAAATTTCCAGCAAATGTAATAGAATATGAATTTGAAGTAAATGATGAAGTTTAATTGAGTAATTCTAAGCAAGTTATTTAAAAGGGGTATACACCTAATTGGTTGACTGCGGTATTTACCAATGTGAGAGTGGTACCTACGAAACCACCTTTTTGCACTTGACAGATCAACAAAAGTAGCGAATCTCTGGTGGCTTCTACGAGCAAGAACTTCAAAAGACTGAGTATTCAGATACTGGTCTTGTTAGAAAAGTTCTTCGTCGACGAAGGAATAAGACTTTTGTCAAGCGGTTGGGCTTCGACAAAACTCATGATGGTTGAATTAATACTAATCAATACATTGTACTGACAAAGAGAAGTTTAGTTATCTCATAGTTTTATATAATACACAAATTATGAAGGGATTGTTTATTTAACATCTTGTTCAGCCTAACAAAATTTGTTTAAATACCATCATATTTTAACAATCATTATATCTTTTTTACTAAGTCAAGCAAACTATCATATACACTATCATTTCCATGAAATCTGCTGTTACACATTCTAGTAAGAATATTTAAAGTTTTCCTCCTAACTCTGCGATAGTTTCCTCGGCAAATTTGGTTCTTACTTTCTTAAGCTTCGTTACCATTAAACTTCCATCGACTGGTAACTTACTAATTTTTTTGGTAGAAAGGAACTCTCCACCAGCTTATTTATTGAGTCATACTAAATCTGTTATCTTTAATATAAATTTAAAAAAACTAAATTATTTGTAAAAGTTATAAATGAAGTATCTCTCACAGTTATAAAGAATGAAAAACAAAAAAAATCTTAAGTCAAATAAAATATTATACACTTGTAAAAATGCATTATTAACAATTGATAAAAATATTAAAAAATTATAATAAATAGTTTTATTCAGCTTATCTAAAAATATAAATAGTAAAATAAGATTTGCTTATTGCTAAGCTTTGGTTTTTTCTAAAAATTTTTTTCTGTCAGTTGTGCTAACTCTAAACATGTTTTGCGAATTCTTTCCTGCTATTGCACACTTTTTGAATCAACAATCAATACTGCTAACGCTTGGGGATGCTAGTTAATGTCCTTGATCAAACTGATCAGCATAGGTTGCAGCTTTCCCACATATAGGGAGCCCTCCATTAGTTTAAGGGATTATACTACTATCAGCTGATCTATATTCATCTCTTTTTGACTAGATTTTTTTATAAGATATTTACACCTTTTTTCCTGTTTTTTAGTTTTCCATACTTTATTAGTTGGATTGCATTGCTCCCCAGATGACAATAAGGTAGTAAAATGGGCTAATTCTCTTTAACTAACGGTTCGCGCTTTGTCTCTGTCTTGGTCTCTTAAGCAATAAACTTGTTGCTATACGTCTTTGTTATCATTTTTTGAAAAATTTCTCGGAACACTCCATTGCCCAACATTTTCATCTTAACTAGCGATTTCTTTATGATTTTCTATTTTATTATCCTCCCTTTTTTTCCATCCACTATTTTTTAATGTCTTCAAGGTAATGTTTTCGTAGAAGCAGTTAAAATAAATTACTTATGATTGTAGCAACTGGGAGAAATTTCATTTTGCTTCTCCACATACATTTTATGATGTCGAAAACCAATATTCAGTTGCTCCTGCCTGATAATTTTAGTTATATCATAGAGCAGTCGATGTAATCTTAAAATTTAATTGTAGCTTTCACAACGTTAGCTTCCTTTGTTTTCTTCTTACGTGTTTATTTTTTATAAGAACACTATTTATCTTGACTTCTCAGGCTATACGGTTTTGATGCAATATTTCTATTGCACTAATCCTTCTTGAGCCCAACAAATTTCATATTTTTTCAGGGCACCTTAAATTTATTATTTTTCAAATTATTTGATGAATCAAACTCTTGTATGTCTGCGTTGATTATTTTACAAATTTCGTGATTTGTAATTTTATAGATTAAACTCTCTAAATCAGTGTAGAGTAATTTGCAATTGTTTTTTAGCAAGAAAAGCATAAAGTTATGAGGGAAGCGATAACCAAAAGTCTTAGATAAATCTAACACACTAAATTAAATAAACCGAGTGGAAATATTTATCTGCATCAAACTGATCGAAATTGCGCCAAAGTAAGCCTAATTAAGCCTAATCAAGCCAAATCGAGCCAAACTGAGTCAAACTGATCCAAACTGAGCTATACTACTGCCGATTCGAACAATTGGCTCAGTATGGCTCAGTTTGGCTCAATTTGGCTCAATTTAGCTTAATTTGGCTCAGTTTGGCTCAGTTTGGCACATTTTGGCTCAGTTTTGCTCAGTATGGCTTACTTAGGATATGTAGTATAAAATGAATATTAATTACTATAGTGCTCTTATTATCTTATTTTTGTAGTTAAGTGTTTCAAGAATAAAAGCATTTATTCGTTATAAACGTACATTTTATTCTTTGTAGATCGAAGCACATTAGACAGTGCATGAATGTGTCTATAATTACAGTAACGCCCCAACGCACCTCGTGGAATTGTTACAATAAAATATTCATCCTTTGCTACACTTAGTATACATGGTCTATATAAATCTGAACAATTTATAATTGATACAAATGGTTTCTGCTGTGTATCGACACACTTTATATAATCCATAGACGTCTGCTTAACTGTATATGCATGACTTATAGTAATATTGATGAAAAAAATTATAATTCTGGTTACATTGGATATTGTACATTTGTATATACTTTTTATAAGTCCATATTTGCCGTCCACAGTAACTGCTACACAATCTTTGCGCTTTTTGTTTCTCAAATACGATTGAGTCGTACAACGTAAATCATTGCATATTATTTTCGTGTATTTATAACAGCTTCCAATTTTATTTATATCAATAATATCTTTAGCAATCTTACATTCCAAATCATTAAAAAACTTTTTTTTCCCCTTACCAATTAGTATACATTTATCGACTATACTGAAATATTTTAAGTTTTTTCTTTTTATGCTTAAAAAATTTTTAACTGGATCATGCACAAGGCCAGAATGTTCTAGGTATGGCAATTGCTGATAAACTTGTAACCTGTTCACAATTTGTTCTATAATTTTAAAATTACAGTGCTTCAATAAAAGTAAATTTTTATTTTCTGTTTCGAAAGCAAAAGTATTAATTGAATGTACTGGTCCCCAATTTTTAACTGTTTTGCATAAATGTAATAATAAGTGAACGTTATAATGAGCGTAGTTTCTACCGTATAAGTTTTCAAATTCAACAAAAAAAATAATAAGCAGTTTTTGAGCTGTTTCGATCATTTCAGAACTTATCGAATCTCGTAATAATATTTCCATTGCTGTTGAGAACATAACTAAATTGCTATAATACTTTTTTTTAAATATTTTTCGTAAGCATAATGGAGCATAAAAAATTATCCAAGCAAGCCATTCCGAGGCCTTCCACATGTTTCTTTCCTTCACACTTCGAGCAATTTTTGCTACACAAGATGGACTCTTCATACTTAATAGTCTTTTGTCAATAATTGCTATTTTATCAGGTGATCCTACGTAATAACTTTCCGTTGCATTGGAAAAAATTATATTAGTGTATAATTGTGCTACACCTAACAGACAGCAGTGCAAGTAATCTAAGATCATCCCATTTACTAAGTCGAAATATCGTAAATTCATGAGACTCGACGGACCCTTTACGCCTTTAATATCTTTTGCATTGCTCTCATAAGCCATAACCATTTGATTCTTGATTGATGAATCACTTCTTTCTGGAGGGGGAGACTGTTGAATGGGATACTTCCGAACTCCATTGACAGCTTCGGTAGGATGTTCGCAATACGTGCAGCCATACAATCCATTAAACTGTTTCATGTTAAGCATACCACATCTTGCAACTGAATCGACGCATACACTAAAAAATGAGAACAAATATACCTTTAACAGTACAAGAAAAACTTTGCCTCACTGGGAAACAGTTGGGTGGACTGTCTGCTTAATTTTACTGTGAACAGCGCCCCCAACTGCTGGTGCTCTCACTCGCCCGAGTTGGGTGCAATGTTCACCCAGTGGGAGAGCCGCTGCACCAAGATATTGGTGGAGCAGTCTACCCACTTATCAGTTAGACTGTGTTTTAATGATTGGTGCAAATACTAAGATAAGAATTTAACTTTAAGAGTTACGTATTACACCGTTAACACTTGGAAAAGATCGATTCAAGTCGATTCAAGATGATTGACTTGGAACAATAACGTTCTTTTTTGAATAAGAAGTACATATATAAATACATATTGGCAAATTTACGTACCCCAAAGGAAAAAGTTTACTAGTAATCGTTTGACCTTGAAATGTCCATTGAAACCCCTTTGTGGATAACTTGTTAGCTTGATCTATAAAAGGTTGTAGATAAACATTCATCTCTGGTTAGACTTTGGCTACCCATAAGCCAGCGAGCAACATATATTTTTTTCTAATACTTTCTGGTAGCTCATTGATCATAATATAAATCGGCCATACAGATAGTTTTAAAGCATCTGCAGCTTGACATCCATCAGTATTTATAGTGTATGAAAAATTTAATTTATTTCCCAATAACTGAGGATCGTTTTCAAACGATGTATACACGCGTCCATCGTACAAGTCTTCAAGTCCATTTTCATCTACTTTTATGCGGGAATGACGAAAAAACAGGTTAGTGTATATCACATTATCAGCAAATAATTTTTTCATCTGGTACTCCAGATCAATTTCTACGAAATAGGAGCCAGATGATGTGACGTTTATTAGGGCTCCACAGCCACATGTAACTGTAAGATCCAGGTTATTCTGTTTCCCAATGTACCTTCGACAAGCACTACAAATAACATGATATGCTACTAAACTTTTGTCAACGCCTAACAATTTCATTAACATGTACTTGGTTCGAGGAAAGACATCATTTTTGAAAATAATATTCATCATATTAAACATATCTAGAGCTGCTACCCATGACAGCGCATGTGTTTTCACCAGCTTTAAGCACATGAAAATTACTTCAGCAACATTAGTGTTCGAACACTTACATAAATATTTACTTAGTTTTTCTTCTGTATTGTCTGCGTTGGATCTTGTTTTCTACGTAAATAAATATAATTATTGGTTTTGACTGATACTTGAAGTTTACAATTAAAATTAACAGTACAATAAACCTGTTTTTGCATTGGAGGTATGAGTGCACAGAAAGTACCCAAGTCCTAGTTGCAATACATGTATTTACGCGGCAACGTAGGAATTGTGTAACAAATGGCAATTTTTGATGCAATTTGAACAGTAAAAATAGCCATAACTTGCTTGAAATATTATATATTTTGTTCAAAAATGCAACCGTGCACTTATACACTTCGCCAATTGCTTGAACTACCTGATCAGCTACGCTGTAGGAGGTCAATTCAGGCTCATCGATGTCCGACTCTGGAGAGATATTTGTATGCGCATCGTTCATCTTTGTTGGGACAAGCTTGTGTTTTTTATAAACAAGAATAGCATCATTCTGTAACATAAGGAAATGTTATTCTCTATTTGATTAATTAATTTGTGCACATCATACACTAAAGTATTCATACAGTCATGATCTACTTTTGAACTATTTAATATTATTTTTAATATTATAAGGAAATAGGTCAAGCTTATTTTAGTTGGATAAATAATTACGGGAAAGTCGCAGTATTCTTATATATCTTGGATGTTACTACAAAATTAACGTACACAAAAAGAGATTATTTACTTACAGTCTGATAACAACCAAACTTTGTTGTCTTAAACCTCAAAATACTGCTTTGCCTTTTATTTCGGGTACATACTGTACTTCTGGGCACTGTTTTCCGTGTAAAACGATCTAAATACGACTTGTAGGAGCCTCACTTACTCATTATGTAAAATATTTTTTCAATATATTTATTTACACAAGCAATATTTATGATGCGATTCTTGTGCAAGAATCACACGATCTTTAAATACTTCGCAAGTTATGACTATCTTATGCAATACCTAGTATTAAGAGCCAACCACATCTCTGATTTTTTATCAACTATATTTGGTTCCACCTTCCTTAGGCCGCGGTTACATGTGGTCATAGAGATATAAGGATAGAGTGCCGTAGAGATAATATAATATTATCTCTATGTAGAGTGCGCTAGAGGCTGAATACAGCGATACGGTAAAAGAAAGAGATGGTTGCCGAGTGTCTTCTCTGTTTCTTTCTATCCGAGCGCTGTGATTGGCTGCTACTCAAGGGGGTGTTCTGGTCGTCAGCGGCAGTTACTGACATAGGTTATTACCTCTTGAGCATGTCTTGGTGGACAATTGATGAATGTAACGGCACACCAGAAAAAACGAAAATTTCCCCCACCACTATTAGTATGAGTTACGCGTTTCGCTCACGCTGGGGTTGTAGTGCGCATCTGACCTTCATTTTCCGTTACGCAGTCGAGCACGCTAGGTTCATTCAAGCCCGTTCGTTCAAACCCTATATGTAGCGGACCAAACAGAACCGGTTCCATACATATAGGTATACTTCGTTAAGAGAACCAGACTTGACCAAAACGGGCTTGAACGAACCTACTGATTCCGTCAACCAAATCAAGGGTGTATTCCGTAAGGTCTGACCAGTTGTTAAATGGCAACACTGTTACTAGTGTGCTGCGTTTCGCAACCCAAAACACCAGCAAACAGCTGACCGAACTAAACAAAAATGTAGGTGTCAGTCGTCAAATAATGTTACTTTTTTCCGAATGTTGCTCTGCATAATCTCGTGTCTTCAAACACTATAAGATACGGACTTTATTTACTTTTGTCGCTTTCTCCTAAATGACAACTGACTTATACGTTTGTTTACTTCAGTCAGCTGTTTGCTGTTGTTTTGGGTTGCGGAACGCAGCACCAGTAACAGTGTTGCCATTTAACAACTGGTCAGATCTTACGGAATATACCCCAAATCTTGAAGTCTTATGTATAGGGCCATCAGATGGTCCAATCCTTTGAACTGACGTACTAAGCCGATCAGACCTATGTCCATCGGACGTGTGATCATTCGAACAGACTTATCACACCTACCATCCCTGGCCTCTGAGTAGTGCTTAATGATGTACCGTATGTAATCCTTATACAGTTTTTTCGATATGACCTTTACTTGACATCGTTGCACTGTTCATTATGTAAAACAAGCTTTTATTGTGCTAGAGATTTTTGAAAGAAAATATTAGTTGCAATGACGGACTACCATGCATACATTTACATTCCGGCGGTGACAGCTGGTACGCAACCTATCAAAAAGATAGTCCCCGTTGGTTGCATAAAAAAGTTTGATCTTGATAAATACTTAGCAGGAGAAATAGTGTACAAAAACAAACCGATGAAGTACAAAGAGGTGGGCGCCAACAACTTACGTATTTGTGCAATACTTCATGTTGGAGGTAATATGTTTGTGTCCTTACTGGGAATTTTTAGTATGTCACTTTTTGTAGTAAAAAGTGTTATTCTTTTAGAGACTCTGGATGCTGTTGAAACGTATTTGTCAGAGAATCTAAAAGTAACAAGAAGAAAGCCTAAAATAAATTTGTCAGCAGCCTCAGATTCAGTATTGGATAGTAACAATCATGATCAATCTAACGACGATGGTATTTCAGAAGAAATAGTCACAGCCAAACGAGTTGCAAAGGTAAATATCAAATATCAAACTATACAAATTAATGTAGTGATACAATGACAATTTTTTTTTTTTATGCAATAAGTAAAACTTTTCAGCCATTTATTTCAACTTTTTTAGTTTTAGTCAAATTAGTCGAGCTATTATTGACTTAAGCACATTTTTCGAAACCTAAACACTGTCAGTAGAACCGTATTTCTTGCAGTATAAATTAATGTTGCATGAATGCAGAACCTTTCTCATGCATTAAAAAAACTTTCTGCTTTCTAGGATCAAATAGCCGCCAAGAAAAAAAGCAAGAATGATGCGTCAAAAAATATTCTGAATAGTTATCTAAATGCTGCAGAACAAGTAAGTCACAGAAGCAGTTTTAGTTTACAAATAGTAAATTAAAAAAATTATAAACATAGAATAGATAAGAAATAATTAGAAGAATTCAAAAGTAGTTAATAAATTTAATAATTATACCGTGATTGTAGGAGGATGGACTATTTAATCTTAATTTAGATATTCACTCATCTACATTGCAAGAAGGTTCAGAAAGACTTAACCGGAGTGTATCAAACACTCATCGACAACCGCTTACAGATCTGCATAATAACGGTGCACCTGGGAATGGGACTATCAGAAAAGGACATGCAGTTTTAAGGGAACGTAATGAAAAGGTTGATTTATGTATTTGTCACAGATACACTTAATAATAATCACATTTTGAGTGCAAAATATTTTGTGTGACAAGAAAGTTTTTTAAATATTGAACCCATGTGCATTTAAAATGTACAAGTGCTTGGTTATTATGAAAGTGGAAAATTTTTCAGGAGCTTGAAGCTTCGTGCAGAGCATACAAAATGCAAGCTGAATATTTTGAAAATCAATCAAAAAAAGCAGAATTGGAAGTCGAGTATTGGAAAAAGCTTGCTCAACAAAAACAGCAGGAAAAATCTACTTACAATCCGACTGGTAAGAGCTTGATTTGTATTAAAGCAGACAATTGTAACTATAATATACTTTTTATTTATTTATAATTTTTTGGTACGTTGTAAATCTTTTAGAGGAACAGTTGCGAATCTACAATAATGTTTTTGAGTCACCTGAGCAAGAAGATTCAAGTACAATTGATTTGAACTTGCGAACGATAAGAAAAGGCGTTAAGTGCAACTCTTTGGCTTATAAAGATGCGTATAAAACCAAGAATTGTCAAACTTTTTTTACACTAATGGATATAGGTATTTTTGGAGTAGACGATCTTGCAAGCCGCTCCGTGAAGTCTCAACGTGGCACGAGCAACAATCCATTATCACTCATAAAGAAAGAAGCCATAGAAGATGAATTTGTGCAATTTTTAAAGTCAAGAGGGTTCACCCCACAACTTATTTCAGACGAATTAAATAAGTGCAATGGGTATCATCATGGTGCAATTTGCACAGCTAGAAAAAAACTCATCCAAGGCCAACGAAACCAAATTAATAATGAAGATGACTTTGAAATAGTTCGTTTTAGTGATTAATGTATTTATTTAATTTGAACATTTAGAATTGAAAAAATCTTACTTTATAATATATGTCAAACGTGATTATAAAATTGTACTAAACAAGACTGCCTACGAGTATAATGAAAATTATTATTTAAGTGTTTGTATAGACGTTAAGATTATTTGAGATAAATCATTAAAAGCCTTGTATTTAAATATAATAAATAAAAGGTAATTAACGCCATGAAACAGTCACAACGCATTAAATTTATTTTTTTTCGGAAATTTAGCACGCGACGCATAACAACTCCAAAAGCTAGAATAAAATAGATAATCCACATGGATTGCCGCGTCTACGTTAATTTTCTAGAAAATCAATCGAGAATGCCTTGAATCAAAATAACAATTAATTCGCATTGCCGCAGAAATCTTTTTAAATTAACTTAAGAACCGTTAATTTCCAGGTTCCATTTTGCAGCTGAGCATGACCCACACATCAAAATAATGTACTGGAACCACTGAGCTTCACTTTGTCAGACTGACCTTCATTAAGCTAATCTGATAGCCTTACTAATCAAGATAAGCCTATACGATTCAGACAGATCTTTATTATGCCAAACTAAGCTATACTATGCCCTACATATGAAAAAAAATTAATTTTCTGTTGAATATGTATACTTTGGTGCTGCAGTCTAGGCCAAACTGAGCTAAACTAAGCCAAACTAAGCTGAATTGAGTCAAATTGAGCCGAACTGAGCCAAACTGACCCAGTTGTTCGAATCGGCCATAGTTTGGCTCAGTTTGGCTCAGTGTGACTCAGTTCGGCTCAGTTTGATTCAATTAGATACAGTTTTGCTGAAAACCATTTCCACTCGGGTATCTAGGCTTTATTATTTTTACTTCTGTACATTGCAGTTAAACAGCTACGAGATATTTATTTAAAATATCACAGCTGTAAAAATAAGATTAAGAAACATAAGAACACACTCTTTAGCATACTTCCTAAAAACCATAGCTTAACATCATAGCTTAACATTCATACGTTTTCTCAAGCTTCTCATTACTTTATCAAAAATTACGACATTAAACAGTTTCTAAAGCATTTTTTGAAACTTATTTCAAGACTTATTTCTTTGTTTACTATTGAAACCAATACACCTAAACAAAATTGTAGATCTTCATAGAAATCTAATGTAAAGATCTTTTCGGTACTCCAAATTAACCTTTAAAATATAACCATAAGCACTTTAACTGCAAACTTAAGAATTTTGAGGCCGTTAAATATTTTCAACCCACTTGAACCAACAATACGAGGGTGGTCAACTTATTGCCCAACCATATAAATTGTTGATATCTGAATAAACTATATGCTTAATCTCTTTACTATCTGCAAATGTACTCATAATCGGCCTCAGTATATATGGTACAGTATTAGCTGATTCCACCCTTAATTGCTTTTTCTTATTAGAACCACTAAAATCTTTTTAAAAAAATTCATTACTATTTTTTGCATAAATAATATTAGTTACACATCAACTAACGTTTGTTTGCTTTGACAAAGCATCTCAGGTTAATCCAAATATGGTAAAATAGTACGTTGTACTTAATTTACATATTTTTGTTAATAATATATTATTTACAAAAAATTACTATAGTTTTCAAACATTTCTGTTAAAAAAACCACATCAGTTTCAACATATAAGTCTGAGTATATTGTTCAAGGTTTGAAATATCAACGGTTTTTCATATAGTTTCAACGTGTACATTATTACCATTACTCATATGTATGATATAATCTACTGTTAAAATTCTTTTAAAAAGAAATTGTCATTTATTTTAGTTTTTTACATAATGACATATAATTGTACAAGAATATACATTTACTATCAAGCATGTTAATTTCGTCTAAAGTAGAAATATTTTTTACTTTCCTAATCATTAGCATTGCTGTCAACATTTCGGCTTTTTTCTAAATTTTCTTCTACTACTTAATCTTCTTCCTTTTTTATTACTTTATCACAAAAAAAACAGCACTTCCTTTGTTTTTTTTTGTTCGTTTTCATTCTCTTTCAATTTTTCATTACTATCTATATTTATGCAATAAGTTTCTATGAGTAGCAAGTTCACATGTATATATTTATCTTCCTTTTCTTTGGTCAAATGCCAAGGTTAGGTTTTATAATTATTTTTCTTTTTATTTACAACAAAACTTTTAAAAAAATCCAAAAATCGTTGTAACAACCTTAATAAGGTAAAATAGTTATGGTCTCGATACAGATGTAAAAAAGTAAATCTTATAGGTTCTATATGATCAAAATTGTTTAGGTCGTAATTAAGATGTAATAACTATACACTCACACACATGAGTGCACACAGAAATATCCACGCAAAACTTTATAGGATCTAACAATTATTAATTTTAATTTAAAATGTTTTTATAATTTTAAATAGTACATTCTTTTGACATTGAAAATTATTTAAGCTGTTTTTTTCTACAAATGTGCCAAAAACTTTGAAACAATAATAAGGCTTTAACTTTTTCAAATTAATAAATGCAAATTGTTACTAAACATTCAAAGGATTTTAAAGATACAAGTTGTGAAAATTTCACGACCTCTTTTATAATGTTAAGCTGTTATTACAGTTATAAGTTTCAAGATGCTAAATTAGTAATTAACAGTGTTATTTATTACGAACAAAATTTTTAAAGCAATCTGTTTCGTGTAATTAAAGGTTCTGGTTATACTACCGCACTACTATAACTGAAAAAAATTAGCTGCCTTGCGTTTTAGAGCTACAGGTGCATTTTAATGGTAGATAATACCAACTACAGACAATCAGATAAATTAATGCAAAATAATATGTATTACATAAAAAGCACTAATAATAGACAGATTTCCCAACAAAAAATGCAGTTAAAATTGTATAATATTATGTCTTTTATAAAAACAACTAAATTAAATTAAAATTTATAGAAACAAGAAAAAAGAAGCAACGCTAAAGAAGATTTGTGCTAATTAAATAACAATAATACTTATTAAAGTCTTGCTCTCGAATTAACATTTTATAGTTAAAATTGAGATTGTAAATTGAATTTCTAAAATAAATGTGTAGCTGCCCCATCTAAAAATTTTTATATCAATAGGCGAAAAATAAATTTTAAGGAAGTTTTGTGCTGATTAATTAAGATTTGTTTTTCTTGTTTATAAATTTTTCAAACGAATTTATTGTTAAACTTAAGAGCGTATTATTCTGGTAGTAATTAGTTAAATAAGAAAATGGCAACATTACTCGAAACCTTAATTACGTATTTTGTGAAGTATTTCCTACTTATTCTTAAATTTTAAAAAGTGTTAGGGGGCTTAACGAAAAAAATTAGGCTTTCAAGTTGCACAACTTTACTTGGCAAGCATAAGCCTAATACAAAAAAAAATAAGCATTCCATTTGATGAGAAGATGATTATGCTCTGACTTTGTTTCTGAAGACTGTTCTATCCTTGTCATAAAGCTTTGTTAGTATTATTATAGAAAATAGTAAGCCCTAAAAAAGAGTTAAGCGTTAATATAAAATTACAATATTATTAAAAAGTGATTTGTATTGTATTCATACAATTCTTAAATTTATTGCGTTTTATTTCTTCAAAATTTTTTGTATGGGATCTAGGTAAATTTCTGACTTAAGGCCCGTCATACTGTAGTAAGCGGGAAATAAGTTTATAGAGGTGTGAGAAGCTTAAATATATATATGCAGTATCACTGGCAATTATTTTTCTTGTACTGATGGACTTACTAACATCCTTTTACGCATACTTGATCCTTTCTTTTTGTGTTTTCAAAAAAGGAAGAAAAAAAAATAATCCTATTTAAAAATTAAACATGTTGATTTTATAGTAATTTTTAATACAAACTAAAATTAGTAGAGTTACACAACACATATAAGTAATATTTTCAGGGATTTCTTAACGAGGTTGTATAATAAATTGCATTTTTTTAAACTTCATCTGGTCAAAATGAGTGTAATAAAAGTATCTGCAATTTTTCCAGGTATTTTTTATGCTATTTTGGATAAACGTTTGGTGTTTAAATAATATCAGTCAAAAAATCGATGTGTGCTAAGCGTTCTGAAGAGAAATTTACTGGTGTGCAATACTATGCTCCTGAAGAAAGCGGTTCTATATGATTCTTTATAAATTTTAATTCAGGTATAAAATATGGACTAGAGATAGGTGTCAAATCGTATTTGACGTATGTCAACGTGACAGCAGTTTCTTAGGAATCATCAGAAGATTTAATAAAACCGCACAGTCTCGTACTGGCCAGCCTTTGTATCGTGCACATCTTGTTGTACCATAATATATTGCTTAAAACTATTGAGTTATTTAATATCAAAATAATAATTAAAACTACAACAAACAAACGAATATGTACTTATTCCACTGATTACTTTACCGTCTTCGAACACAATACATGAAGCTCCGTAGAAGTTATACTTATATTTATATCTGCCATCTCATCGTGGTAGTTTGCTCCTTGCAAGACTCATCTGTAGAGATAGTTAGTATAGCACTACAAACGGTCTTGTACACATTAATCTGACGTCAACTGCAACTTAATAAAGTACTTTGTAAGAAAGTCCTCGCCTATCCGGCTCTATAACTGGATAAGCAAACAGCTTACGATCCCTCTTATGATTTCATTGCGTGGACGGTAAAAAGCTCTGTGTGGCAGGGACGTGACTCATTTTCCTCCTTATATCTTCTCTCATTGGGTTTTGAAATGTTTGTGTGGTGAAGTGACCTTTCGCTGTTTGTGCACTGGGACAGGGACTATTGTAAGAAGATCAGTGATGGAGGCAGTGAGAGTGTGCTTCGAGAGCTTAGTAAAAGGGATGGGCTCAACACGGGCTTGGGGGCTGAAAGCTCAGAAAGTGAGGCTGCTGGTGGCAAGGTGAGAGAGAAGGTCAGTGCTTCTATTATTTTGGAGGAGCACAAGGGTAGTCCAGGAAACAGTAAGGCTGAGCGAGAGAAAGTCAGGACGGATACCTCAGCAATTTGTAAATCATTGACATTTTTTTTGTTGTTCTCCTCCAGGCCACTATCTTCTATTTAGTGGGAGAGCGTGTCAAATTCATGGAATTTCGTGATGGTTGGCACATGTGGTGACATCGTTGGAACGTGGCTGAGACACGTCAATGAGTATCACGGTGGGGAGAGACAAGGAAGGTCTTTTGCTTGCTGTTGTCGGGCAAGTTGCGGCTGCCATTACGCAAGCGAGTGTAAGGAGGGGTTTCTCCTAATTTTCTGCATATTTTCGTGTGGTGTTGCTTGTGGCTAGAGCTGCTGTCAAGCAGGCATTGGCTTTTTCTCTTTTTCTCTCTTGCATAACTGAGTATGTGTGTGTGCTGTTCAAAATTTGTATTCGACTGAGCAAGCGCGGGTACATGCTAGGTATTGCCTACTGTGATGCGTGCCTGCACACGTATATGTATGTATACATGTGTAGATACTTGCACATTCATATTGACTATGTCATTGTTGCTTTTTCTTGCTATATAGTATATGCGTGTGTATATTCTAGGTGAATAACATTCTGACGATGAGCAGTGCGATATAAATACTAAAAATGTGTACGGAGGGGGTGGCCTCTGAGAGACAGCCTTATTTCGTTTGGAAAAAGTAACAAGTTTTGTGTAGGTTTGGTTATTTCTCTTCTTTTCTCCTCTTATCTGACCGTCATGCCTGACCAACACGTTGGGTGGGGCCAAAACTTTGCGCAAATTTGTGTTAGGTTTCGCAAACTACACAGTAAAAGGAAAACAGGACTTAAAGTCGTGCTACAATCAGTTGGAGTCTCAAAATAATATACTGTCATCGTATTTATAAGCAAGCAGCATAATTATTTCCCATGTCATTTATAAGCATCGGCTGTACATATGATACACACGATGTACAGTCATTCTATCACTGCTATTTCAAAGCCGTGGTGTAGTTTTTTCCCATGCCAAGCATAGCTTAAAGAAAATAGACTTTATGACAAATCTTTCGACTGCTATAGTACCTATATATATACTTGTGAGTATACCTGGGCGCTTGACAGTGCAGTGCATACTGCACGCTGTTAATAGTGTCCTTCCCACTGAAGTGTGTTTCTTTTTATAAAAATTATTTTCGTAACTAGTGAATCGATTATTACATTCGTTTTATTATACACCATCTCTCATAGTGCTGTATCGTGCTGTATCACATAACCTTTACTTTCTCTTCTTGCATAGTAATGCAAAAATATAACTTTTTCTACTTGCATGGCCTCATCCGTTTCTACTTGTTATTAATTAAAAAAAAAATTACATTACAGAGATCCATAACCTCACTATTATACGGCAACAGAGTCTTGATGATCTCTTTTAAGTGTATATTTAACAACTTTTTGGATAAAATGCATGACACATATGTAGTAAATAAAAGACCTTATTTTCCATGTATATTTTAAAGTATGTTTTTCTTGTACATGTGTGTACATACGCTTCAAACAGCACATAGTTAGATAAATGAGTAAAAAAAATACTAACACACACACGCATGTATAAATTTATTTGTTTATTTATTTGCTGAGATATTTCAACACAATTGTAGATTTTGTATAATCGTTTATCCATTTGCTGTTGCAAGAAATGTGTATATATACTTATACTGTGCATTCATGAGCATCTAGCCACGCCATCTAACTAAACTCGTTTGTAGCATAGATCTTTCACGAGTTGGCACGGGAAAAAACCACACCAAGCATGGGTGCATCAATGGTGCATCAGCGTCTAGTGTAGGAAGGTGAAATTCTAACACTAGCATTGGTTTAACTTGATAGGTGTCATTTTTTTCCTCAATAAAATGTAATACAGAACCATGCTTTGCTTAGCACGTTTATAACTGCTGTTTTCTTTTTTCCGTGTACTGTCTTGCTCCGTTTGATTTAGACTTGTGTTCAGTAGTTTCGAGTGGTGCCTAATAATTTATTCTGAAACTGGTGATTAAATTTTAGGAAAAAATTTGTTTGAGCCTCATGAATGCAAAAAGGCAGTTGACCCTCTGACCAAGTCTGGGATAGTCAAATTTAGTCCTGAGTTACCAGCGATTTCAGACACTAGTGCACTGGAGTCAACTATTTTAAAGTCAGTTGCTGTGTCTGATAAGATAATCAAGGCCGTCACGAAGACTGTGGTAAATAATAATGTCAGTATTATATTGCACTGCTTGTCATCATAATGTTGGTCCCCTAGAATATTCGCACTCATATTCTAACTAGTGAGAAAGAGCAGCCGTGACATGGTTGATATAAATGCGCAAGCACTTACACACGTATACGTATGTACGTATACATACATATAAATATACATGCACGCATTACAGAAGGCAATACAGAGTAAATGCCCGTGCTGGCTCAGTTGAACACAAGTTTTGAACAGCGCACACAAATACTTAGCCGTGCAAGGGAGATAAAGAGAAAGAGCCAGCGCCTGCTTAACAGCAGCTCTAACCACAAGCTACACCATGCAAATGCATACAGCAAATCAAGATGCCTCCCTCTTAACACACGCTCATATGACGGCAATCGTGACCAGCCTGCCAACAGTAAGCGAAAGCCCTTTTCTGTCTCTTCCAACTGCGATACCCCTTGACGTGTCTCGGCCACCTCCTGACGACGTCACAACATGTGCCAACCATCGCGAAATTCCATAAATTTGGCACGCTCTCCCACTAATTAGAAAATCAGGATGGTACCATTAAGTAGAACAAAAAATGGTCAATGACTTACAAATCACTGAGGTGTCCGTCCCGATCATTTCTCGCTCAGTCTCACTGTTTTCTGGACTGCCATTGTGCGCCTCAAAAATATTGGGGGCACTGAATCAGTGGACATATCTATGTAAGAAAATAATGTTGTGTGTTGCTACATATATTTGCGCTCTTTCCACGTTTCTGAACTTTGAGCTGAACTTTTTCCGTACTAACTATGTGATAAACGTTCTACAAATCAGCATAACCACAAAAGAGGACTTGTCGGAGAAGAAAATGCTAAAAAACATTTTTGGACGTACACAGTACAAAAAGTTTATTTTTTAGTTATTAAAATTAAGAAAAAACTTTTAGAATTGGTTTTAACAATTGCTGATTTTATTTAAACGTAACAAACTCATGGTAAGTTAAGAAATGTTCATTAGTACATAAAAAGCTACTCTGTCAATATTCACTAATTTTTAAGTTTTTGAAAAAAAACATTTAGTTAAAAAATATGTTTTATTAAATAAAATATTTATTTATTGTTGTATTATTAAATCAAATACGTTCTAACACAGTAAAAAAATTAACATTTTAAATAGATTACGAACTGTAAGATAAAATAAAGTAATCAATTTTAGTAACTCGAGATTGCTCATAGCGCAGTCGGTAAGAGCCTTTAAAAGTGCGCAAGAGGCAAGAGGTCAAGAGTTAAAATCCATTAAGAAATTTTTTTTTTTTTTTTTTTTAAATCAGTTTAAAGAAAAATAAATAAAGCTTACAAAATTTAAAATGCGCCGTGGTACCATGACGTCGTGTAGTGTGGTGTAGTGGCGTTATGTGGTATACTTGAAAGAAGAAGTATGTTAAACGGATAAGGGGGAGGGATTAAACACAATATACTTACGTTACACCTTTTCTTAAGGTCACTTATCTAAAGTTATGTTATTTATTGTTCGAGCAACTTAACGGCGTGGTTAAGATGATTCTTTCCTTTTTCTTACTTCTAATAATGTTAAACATTAAACCAGTGGTTTCTTTTAATTATTTACTTTTATGCTCTCTGATAGCTCTTCTCTTGTTATATCATTTTCTGTATGTATTAAAAGTATTTGAAAAAAAAAAAAAAAAAATTTTTCAAACCATTTCTAGTAATTTAACATTAATCGGGATGTTTTTTTAGAAGCAGCTTTATTAATTCTACGGTTACTGCAAATTATGTATGATTAGTTCTTATTCAAATATTTTAAGAATATAAGGTCAATCACCAAGCTGTTACATCACATTTTTTTTTTCTTTTCAAAAACATACAACAAATTGATTGATTGAATATCTCTAAATGTGTGTTGATAAATTTATACTCATTTACCGATAAGCATTAGAGTCACATAACTACTTTATCGGGCTTTGGTGACAGACAGATTCAAAAGTTAAGGATGAGAGACTTATCTAAGCTTACGGTGTGAGTGAATGTACAGCTCCTCGGTAGCTCAAGTGGTAGAGCAACTGTCTAGTTAACAGGAGGTTGTGTGTTCGATCTGCACCCGGGAAAGATATTTTCCTCATTCTTGTTAACTTTTTTAAGAAAATTTTCTTAAAGAAAAATTAATGTTCTTTGATATTATGAGCTTAAGTATATTGGATATTAAAAAAAAGGCATGTATGGAGGATAGAGAGTGCTTGTATTGAAAGTGCCGCCATCTATGCATACGCACCTCTTGATACAATGATTCAGATGTATTAACATTCGCTTGCATGCCATTGGTCGTATGAATTTTCAATTTACCGAAAAGCATTAGTCACATAACTAATAAATAAATTACAGTAAAAAATTAAATTCCAATATATAAATATAAATAGGCTATAAATACAATCATTTTCTTATCTAGTGCTTAGTCATAACTTAATCTTGGAACAGCATTGATCATTTATTTTAAGACAGAACGAGGCCTTTAAAATAAAGCTTTAAATAATTTACTCATAGAACTTTTTATCCTAGGCTATTAGTATTGTGGTCCAAGTACTGAGCTTGCAAAACGTCTCACAAAAGGTGCTCAGAGAATGAATGTGTTGGACTTTGCATGCAAAGAGCATGATATAGCTTTTTTTTAGAATGAAGAATACGTTGAAGCGAGAAACTTAGCAGAAAAATATTTAGCTAGGAAAGCTTGGCAATAAGTAAGCCTTTAATACAAATATAAGTGAGTAAGTAGCTTCTCTAGCTTTAATAGGAGCCATAAAGATTAAAATTTCAATAGGCGAAGAATTGAGAAATTAAGAGAGGATTAAGAGTGGCATGGAAAAAAAGAAAAATTATAAAGTGCCATAAACGAATAAGTACTAGGAGCAAAGATACATGCAATTTTATTACTTCTGTTGTAAAGGGTGTTCATAGTAAAGTTAAGAAAGCAGGTGATAAAAAATATAAGAATACAACTTGTATATTAAGCTCTTCTGCTAGAACAGGTAGAGCATTACCACTAACATATTTGTTGCTGGTTTGAGTGCAACTGGCACTCTCTAGCAAATGGGGCCATACAAATACTGAAAAGTATAAATGCAACCAAAGCAGCTAAGGAACAACTGTAAGAGAGCCAAACACATGATAAAACCACGGGGAATATTGCATTAGGAAAGGGTCCCTACCTAAAAAAATATAAAACTGCATTTTTGCGGGATATTTATAAGAAACAACTTACCTTAAAACGGGCCGTGATATCATAAAACTGTATTAGTAAATATGGACGATAAGAATTGGCATTAAACTGATTGTAAATAGTTGAAAAATTGCTCTGGCTTTTTTTCGTGGTCCTAATTTTCTAAGTCACGAATCGAAATTACCAGTTTGTTTTCATGTCTTTTTTTTATCGTTTGAGGATCTTCTACTCACATCAGGAAATGTTTCTCCTTCGAAAATTATAATTTTCCTGTTTTTTTTTTTTTTTTTTTAATTAAAGAAGATTGAAACTAAATATCAACGACAATATTCTAAACGAACCAAAATTGTTTATTAGTCTAAATAGAACTTACAAACACCAAGAGAATGTCTCAAGGAAATTTAAGATGCGTATCGAAATGAAATTAATGAACAGCTAAATGCCACGAAACAACGATTGAAAGCGTTGTTTGAGGAGTGTAAGCTTTTAACAACAAATAATAAAATACTACCCCAACCAAAGAGGACAACTAAAAAGATCTTACTAAATTCACTCTATTTGTAATACTATTAATCTAACGACAGCAGGATATTGCAATATTAAAGTATGACTCCAACGGCAATGCTGTCCAATGGTCTTTATTTATTTATTAAAGCAACGTTTCGGCCACTTAAAAATGAGGCCCTTTTCAAGCACTATAAATTTCATACAAATCATGACAAAATTAATAAAAAGGTAAACAATTATACAATCGCTCGTAGTTTATGACACTAAGACTTACAATTATATCACAGTATACAGGCTTTACGTGATCGCTTACATTTGTCGAGATCTTAGTTAATTGACTGTAGCCTGTAAGCGACTCGAACATACTGACGAAAATTAATTTCCATGCAGAGGACAGGTATCTATGAGGCAGGACCATTGGTCCTATACATACATACATACCAATACATACATGTGCAAGAGTTGAAATGGTTAATGTATGTATTAGAGAAGGCGTGACCTATATGAAATGATATTTTTAAATAAAATTTATTTAGAAATTCAAAGTGATCAGTGATCCGTTGAGGGCGAAATGTAAGAAAATAAATAAATACAAGTAAAGTGTATTTAAATTTTCCTGCGTTGATTTATTGATGCGCAACGTTTTGCTGACAATATGCGTCAGCCTCATCAGGCTACAAAATTAAAATTAAAAACACACAATGAGTGATCTGGAAGGCTCAAACACAAAAATACAATAAATTTTTTGTAAATTGTTACCGCTGGTACGCGAAAATTTGTAAGTTTGGTTGACTTACTCGTCACCTGTCGTGCTGTCGACTGACAATAAATTACAACCACAAGCCAGCGCTTATATAGGCAGAGCCGCAAAGGTAGACGGTAAAGGGCGATGAACTCGATCGGGACATTTAAACTTTCGTAGTAAAGGAAGGTATGCTCTATTAAAGGAAAGCACATCCTCCTTTTTATTGATGTTGTGTTTGTCGAGTTTTATATAAAGCATTTCGGAAATAATTCTTTTTTTATAATTGGATTCTTTGTCAAGGATTTTAAAGTTATCCCAATCGAATTCATGGTCAAAATTGATTTGGTGTGCACAAACAACGGAATCGGAGTTTTTACTTTTCATATGTTCACTGATGCGGACCTCCGCCGCTCGCTTTGTTTCACCCACATATGACGCAGGACAATTTTTACAATAAAACTTGTATACTACATTTGTCTGTTTATGTTTATTCATTGTATCTTTTCCTAAGCGGACGATATGCTGCAGTTTATTGTTAATAAGAGGGTAAGTGTGAATATTGTAGGGTTTTAACATGGTTGAAATTTTTTCAAAATTATTGTCAATATATGGTATGCCAATTTTGCAGAGAGGGTAGGTGTTTGTAGTGCTTCTGTTATGATTACTATATTTGTGTCTTTTTAATCTGACCTTTATGTTTTTATTAATAAAGTTAAAAGGGTAATTGTTTTGTATTAACAGGTTTTTCACCCTAGCAATATTCACACCGTGAAAACGTGTACTGGCAAGTAAGATCGCCCTATCAACCAAATTAAAAACAATATTTCTCTTATAGCTAACTGGATGACCAGAAAATTGATTTAAGATTCGTCCGGAAGAAGAAGGTTTTTCAAACCAGTCAAAATTAAAATAATTAGAATTTCTTATTATCGTCAAGTCTAAAAAGTTTAGTTTCTTGTAAATCTGCATTTCATATGTAAATTGTAGTTTGGGATGATATGAATTAAAAATATTTAAGATTTGGTCAATATGGTCAACATTAATAAAAAGTAATACATCATCCACGTAACGAAAATAAAAAGATGGAATAATATTATAGTTATTTTTTAAGATGGAGAGACAATCATTTTCCAGGTCGTCCATTACAAGGTCAGCAAACAAAGGTGAAATAGGAGAACCCATTGGCGTGCCGAAAATTTGTTGATAAAAAATGTTGTCAAAAGTAAAAAAAGTATTATTGAACAAAAATTCTGTACATTGTCGAATTTCATCAACCGGGATTCGACATTTATTCATTATGGTCACAATACGTCGATCGATGCTCCGTAGTACCAACTCTAGAGGAATATTAGTAAATAGGGAGCTGACATCTAAAGACATTAGTCTATAATTAGTAGTGGGTTTTATATTTTTTAGTTTGTTTTTCAATTCAAAGCTATTATTAATGTGTGATATTGAAACGTTGACTGACTTCTTGAGTTCATCGTTAATTACTTTTGCTAGAAAATATGTAGGGCTATTGATAAGAGAGACGATAGGACGTAAAGGGGCATCGACCTTGTGAATTTTCGGCAAGCCATAACATTTAGCTAGAGTTGTATTTGTGAGCGACAAAGCGTTGGGATGGTATGTTCTAGAAAGGAAGCCGTTAGAGTTGAGATTCTTTAAAATGTTAGAGGTTCTTTTTTGTAGAGAGTTTAATGGGTTTTTTTAAATAATTTTATACGTCGATTTATCAGACAGTAAATTATCCATTTTTTCCGTACAGTCACTTTTTTTGAGACAAACCGTAACGTTGCCTTTGTCAGCAGAGGTGAAAAATATATCGGGATTTTTGTTTAGAAAATTTTTTGTTGATTTTAAATTTTTTGAATATTGGCGGTCCTTCCTAGAAATAGCTGGCTTTTGTTTACAAGCATTAACTAAATATTGAGATAATTTGTCACGGATTTCGGTCTTTACTCGATCGTTCGTATCGAGGTGTAAGAGACCAACTTCTAGGTTTTTGATAATACATAAAAAATCGCGTTCACAAAAAGATGATGGGAGATTGAAATTCGGTCCAAGTGATGCAATTTCGGCGACATCTTTAGGAATGGCGATCGAGTTCATCGCCCTTTACCGTCTACCTTTGCGGCTCCGCCTATATAAGCGCTGGCTTGTGGTTGTAATATATGTCAGTCGACAGCACGACAGGTGACGAGTAAGTCAACCAAACTTACGAATTTTCGCGTACCAGCGGTAACAATTTACAAAAAATTTATTGTATTTTTGTGTTTGAGCCTTCCAGATCACTCATTGTGTGTTTTTAATTTTAATTTTGTAGCCTGATGAGGCTGACGCATATTGTCAGCGAAACGTTGCGCATCAATAAATCAACGCAGGAAAATTTAAATACACTTTATTTGTATTTATTTATTTTCTTACATTTCGCCCCCAACGGATCACTGATCACTTTGAATTTCCAAATTCACCGGAGGGCACTGATATATACTAACAAATCATTAAAATTTATTTAGTTATTATGCTGTTGTCTGCGACTAGTGTAAATTACTTTTGGTAAATTCTTTAAAAATTGGTAATAAATTTTGTGTATCAAATTGTCTATTCAAGTTATGGATATTTCTACTTCTGTGTATCATTTCTGATACCTCACGCCTACTGCTTACATTTTCAACATCAAAAATCTGTGCATTATTATATTCAAAATCTATATTGTGTCCTGAATCTTTGACATGGTAATACAATGCAGATCTGTCATCTTTTTTCTTAACATCTCTCATGTGTTTACCAACTCGTGTTTGCAGAGTTCTACTTGATTGACCTATGTAATATCGATGACAATCTAGACAATTAATTTTATACACTATATTTGGTTTGTAATGCGGTTCTATTTTGTCTTTACCTTATTAATTATTTATGTTAATCTTATTAATGTTTTTAGAAATGACGTTGATATTGTACTTTTTTGAAATCTTCTTTATCTCATATTCATAGTCTTTTAAAAACGGTAAGACAATATAGTCATTATATGGGGTTATACTATGATTTTTATAACTATCTTTTTTATTTAATATGTTAAGTCTTTTTTTAATGTATGTATCAATAAATTTTAATGGATAGTTATTGGGTTGTAATAATTTTTTAATCATCTTAAAATTTTCTTAATGGAACTTATTATTAGACAGTTTTATATTTTTATCTACTAAATTATAAACTATTCTAATTTTTTTTGTAAGGGGTTGTGTGATCTAAAATTAAGATATTGTCCGGAATGACTTGGTTTTCTATACCAGTTAGTTATGATTTTGTCAGAATTAAAGTAAATAGTAATGTCTGAAAAGTTTATTATTCTAAGTGTTGGATTTTCCAAAGTAAATTGTATATATAGATCAAAACTATTGAACGTTTGTAGTATTGTATCTATATTATCCTCTGAGAACATAAAAGTAAGTTGTCTACATATTTTACGTAACATTGTAGTTTGAAGGGTAATTTATTTTAACAATACTGTTTTAAGTCATTCATTATCAATTCAGAAAGTATGGGGCTAAGAGGATTACCCATTGCACAGCCAAACTTTTGTTCAAAACATGATCTATTGTTGTGATAGTTATCTTCTTTAAAAATATTGTTAATATTATTTAATTTTTCAACTACTTTATTAGTAGCATTTCTTAATTGTTTTAAAATTTTATCTGGCTCTTTATCTATTTTTTTATACATTTTCATATCATTTAGACAATTTCCTATTTTATTGGTATAATAAATCTTATCACTGACAATTATACCTCCCCCTTTATCGGCGTACGACACGACAATATTAGGTGTATTTATAAAAAATTTATTTGTCTTTGTTATATTATTCTGAATTTTTATTTAAACATTTTAAAATTGCAATGTTGAAATTATTATAAAACTTATTAATAAAATTGTATTTTTTACCTCAGATTGGAATTTTAAAATGTTTAAATAAAAATTTAAAAATAGGTAAAACAAAAAATGAAAAAATCAAATTAAAAATACTTAATACAATTAAAAGTATTAATAAAAGGATAAAAAACAAGCCTTATAATTCTAAAAATATAAATTTTCAGAATAATATAACAAAGACAAATAAATTTTTATAAAATACACCTAATATTGTCGTGTCGTACGCTGATAAAGGGGGAGGTATAATTGTCAGTGATAAGATTGATTATACCAATATAGTAAAAAATTGTCTAAATGATACGAAGATGTATTAAAAAATAGATAAAGAGCCAGATACAATTTTGAAACAATTAGAAAATGCTACTAATAAAGTAATTAAAAAATTAAATAATATTAACAATATTTTTAAAGAAGATAATTATTACAACAAAAAATTGGATACTGTATTAAATAAATGCGTTTTAGCATCCTGTTATGGGCTCACAAAACTGCATTAAATTGACTACCCAATTAGAATTATTATTTCTGCAATAGGCACTCCTACTTATTCTTCGTCAAAAGTTTTGGCCAACTTTTTATATAAATATAGCCCCAAATCACAATACAGTATAAACAATAGTTTTTAATTAATAGAAAAACTTAAAAACCTAAAAATCCCATCAAATTCCAAATTTTTTAGTTCAGATGTTACAGCCCTTTTTAATAATATACATATCCCCCTAATAGTTTCAGCCCTAACTAAGAGATGGCAACATTATGGCATACATATAAATTTATCATGTACAGAATTTATAGATATTATAAAATTTATTTTACAAAATAATTCTTTTGTTTTCAATAGATCATGTTTTAAACAAAAGTTTAGCTGTGCAATGGGTAACCCTCTTAGCCCCATACTTTCTGAATTGGTAATGAATGACTTAAAACAGTATTGTTTAGAAAAATTACTCTTCAAACTACAATTTTACGTAAAATATGTAGACGACTCACTTTTATGTTCTCTAGAGGATAATACAGATACAATACTACAAACGTTTAACAGTTTTGATCCATATATTCAATTTACTTTAGAAAATCCTACACTTAGAATAATAAACTTTTTAGACATTACTATTTACTTTAATTTTGACAAAATTATAATTAACTGGTATAAAAAACCAAGTCATTTAGGACAATATCTTAATTTTGAATCACACAACCCCTTACAACAAAAACTTGGAATAGTTTATAATTTAGTAGATAAAAATATAAAACTGTCTAATAATAAGTTCCATAAAGAAAATTTTGAGATGATTAAAAAATTATTAAAAGCCAATAACTATCCATTAAAATTCATTAATACATACATTAAAAAAAGACTTAACATGTAAAATAAAAAAGATAGTTATAAAAATCATAGTGCAACCCCATATAATGACTATATTGTCTTACCGTTTTCAAAAGACTATGAATATAAGATAAAGAAGATTTTAAAAAAGTACAATATTAACGTCATTTTTAAAAACAGTAATAAGATTAACATAAATAAATAATTAGGTAAAGACAAAATAGAACCGCATTACAGACCAAATATAGTGTATAAAATTAACTGTCTAGATTGTCATCGGTATTACATAGGTCAATCAAGTAGAACTCTGCAAACACGAGTTGGTGAACACATGAGAGATGTTAAGAAAAAAGATGACAGATTTGCATTGTATTAACATGTGAAAGATTCAGGACACAATATAGATTTTAAATATAGTAATGTACAGATTTTTGATGTTGAAAATGTAAGGAGTAGGCGTAAGGTATCAGAAATGATACACATAAGTAGTAATATCCATAACTTGAATAGACAATTTGATACACAAAATTTATTACCAATTTTTAAAGAATTTTTTAAAAGTTATTTACACTAGTCGCAGACAACAGCATAATCATTAAATAAATTTCATTCAAAAATATCATTTCATATAGGTCACGCCTTCTCTAATACATACATTAACCATTTCAACTCTTGCACATGTATGTATTGGTATTGGTCCTGCCTCATAGATACCTGTCCTCGGTATGGAAATTAATTTTCGTTAGTATGTTCGAGTCGCTTACAGGCTACAGTCAATTAACTAAGATCTCGACAAATGTAAGCGATCACGTAAAGCCTGTATACTGTGATATAATTGTAAGTTTTAGTGTTTTAAACTACGAGCGATTGTATAATTGTTTACCTTTTATTAATTTTGTCATAATTTGTATGAAATTTATAGTGCTTGAAAAGGGCCTCATTCTAAAGTGGCCGAAACGTTGCTTTAATAAATAAATAAAGACCATTGGACAGCATTGCCGTTGAAGTCATACTTTAATATTGAATTCACTCTTGTTGAAGAGAGGATTCACTGCTCGATGACGAGTTTGATCAACAAGCTTCCTTGATTCAGCGGGGAACGGAAACTGTTGACAAAATGCCGTCTGCGTGGAAAGATCTAGTTTTGTTCGTTCTGTGTTTAATGACCGACTTTTTAACTGAACTACGAGAGCCTGGCTGCCACGGGGGAGCTTTCCGATCTTCTTCGAGAGCACACGAAAGCCAACCAAGAAACCCGGTGCGACTTTATGAGATAAAAAAAATGTATCAATTATAATTCTTACAACTGTGGTCATTTGTGTTCTCAATTCCTGTTAGGAAGATTATCAAAAAGTGCTCTTATTTTCAGTGATTATTCAATACAATACCACTTTAAAAGTCATAGAAGAACTATCGACACTTAGTCTGTCTAGCATTTCTTTCATATAAGAAGCAAAATACTTTTTATCCATACAGTTATCCCCAAAACACAGCTACGTTCTTGGTATAGTTAAGCTTTTAACGTTCAATTTAATTCGAAATATTAATAAGATAATAATTAATTAGACGTAAGTGATTAAGTGGTTGTGCTACTGTAAGAAGGTATTAAATTAATGATATAAGGTAAATTTTCGTAAAAATGTTACAGTTTGACCACAATTATCATATTTGAGCCATGAATATCATACTCTGCAGTTACACCATTTTTTATAAACGAGCTTTTCAAAATAACATAACCTATTTTCTGTAGCTGTTTTCGAGGTTAACGCGTTATAAATTGGGTGAAGCATTACTAGTGAATCCTAGATAAATAGTAATAAAGAACATACCATTCACAAATTCTTCCAGCTGTACCATCAGGGTACAAAGTTATTAAAGTCTTTTAACAAACTGTTAACTTACCGCAAGTGGGCTAAATCTTTTATAACATATATCTACATATATTTAAACAAGATAGCAATCAAGTTAATATTCTTGGTAAAATAAAAATAGTAAGTTTCC
This sequence comes from Copidosoma floridanum, assembly GCF_036245765.1. Lineage (NCBI taxonomy): Eukaryota > Metazoa > Arthropoda > Insecta > Hymenoptera > Encyrtidae > Copidosoma > Copidosoma floridanum. The sequence goes on from NW_028321893.1 coordinate 3,219,826, forward strand.
ACATCTAACCGTCAGAGTAATGAAAATTGTGTATTATCATAGAAGTAATATAAGTAGTTCTAAATGCTCTTCAACGCTTTGTCCATAAACAACAAAAGCGTCCAAAGCTAACACATAAAAACAATCTGTTTTTGAAAAGCCTTAAACTGGAAATAAAGGGCTGTTGTAAGAACTAAAGTGCATATTTATTTTATGTTGTCGCATTCAACATAAAAGAGATTCCAAACATTTATTCTCCTATTACATTTGATGAATGAGCCTATCGTGCCTCTCATAATATTCATGGTTCTTAACCAAACGCGTCAATAACTTGTGGTAATAGTAATTAAATTTGTATATTAAGTCAACATGAAGACTGATCTTTGTTACCATTCTTAAGTTCGTTAAAAATTTATTAAAGATTTGTAAAAGCAGATGGTGAGACAGTAGTGACTTATATTAAATTTGGTAAACAACGCTATCTGTTATTTATTTAAGGAAATAATATATAATATGAACGCTCTCAGCATAGATACGTGTCAAAATGTTGGTATAACTAGCCTTATTCAAAATTGACTGACACTAAGCCCTTATAAAGGTCTGTGGACTAAGAATGCAGGTTGGCTTGATACGAAAGGAGCTGATGATTTGATTCTAACTGATAATAATAGCTATTTCAATATTCAAACTTCTCTCAATATTATTTTAGGGTTCGCTAAAGACTTTTTTAGGATAGTTGTTAATATAAAACTTCAATCTACTCTCACAAGGTCTAAGAGTAATTTAAATGCAGACTTGCAAACACAAATTCCTGCTCCAAATGCGAATGCTACGGTAATTTCGGAGGAATTTGAGATTGTAATTTTAAAACTAGAATGACTAATGCTCTACATGGTAATGTCAGATGCTTAAGAAATTCACTTACTTTATTATCTCTACAAAGATAAATTTGTTTTTATAAGTTGTCGAACGCAGGAGCTGTATATGTATTCGCTACTGCCTATGATATAAAAACACATATAGACAGTCAGGAGTACTAATTATTTAGCTAGAAAAGCCGTGCTATATTACTTTAGTTTCTCAAACGAACCGAAAATCTGAGGTCTGTTACTGCTAGCAATTTTAATTGTCGCTGTACAGTAAATTTTGAACTTTATTTTAATCCTTATTATGACTTATACGGTGATCTCAATCTCGATATAAGATACGTATAGCATGCATTATTATACGTACACTAATTTTAAAAATTCATGTTTTAGTGAAGCTCGTGCACCTTTATAAGGTCAAAATCAATTTCTTACAAACATACTTCTGATTGTTATCGATCATTTTTAGCTAAATAAATTACTAAAGTATCCTCCAGTAGATAACCACTGAGAATTTAAATATCATGGTAGTTTTATTAACATCACATCAGCCTATCGTATGATTTTACATGATCCCATAATGCAGTACAATCCAATGAGTTAATATGTATAAGAACTTATATAAAGTTTGGTAAAAGTACAGTTCTATAATAAAAACTCAGACTTTAAGCTCACTTAGTCCAGAGTAACCCGAGGGCGGAGATCAATATGTTAGATAAGCCAACTAGTAGTAACTGTAGCAGCAACGTCAAATATAAAAGACTTTTTTGTGCAGATAATGATTAGAAAAAACAAATCTGTCAAACTAGTAGACAGTGGGTGCTTGTATATCTATGTATAAAGTTGTACGTCTATAAAATTAGATGGCAGATATGAATATCGGTATACCTTCTACGAAGCTGCAAGTATGGTGTTCAAAGGTGGTAAAACTATCAGTGGAATAAGTATAAGTATGCTTATTAGTTGCAGTTTCAATGAATATATAAATATTGTATAACTAAATAACTATAAACAATAAATTATGGTACATCAAAATATAAACAATATAAAGGCTGGTTAGTAGTACAAGACTGTGTGGTTTCATTGAAACTTTTAATGATTTCTAAAAAACTTCCTATGCCTACACTAATTTCATTTCTAACGTCACGTTGACATCTGTAAAATACGCTCCCACACTTATCTCTAGTCCATATTTGATACTTAACTTATAACTTTATCTTTAAATTTAGGAAAAATTATATAGTACCGCTTTCTTCAGTAGCATAGTATTGCAGACCAGTAAATGTCTCTTCAGCACACATCGATTTTTTGAAATAGTATTATTCAAACACCAAACGTATATTCATAGTAGCATAAGAAATACCTAAACTAATTGCAGATCGTTCAACTGTACCCTTTTTGACAAAATGAATTTAAAAAAGTTGCCATTAATTATACAACCTTGGGGCGAAAACCCTGAAAATATTATTTGTAGGTTTTGTGTAACTCTCCCAATTTTTGTTTGTATACAAAACTACTATTAAATAAACATGTTTAATTTTTAGATAGGTTCATAAGTCTTTTTTTTCCTTTCTTTGATAACACAAAAAAAAAGGGGTCAAGTATGCGTAAAAGGGTACTCGTAAGTTTATCCATACAAGAAAAATAAGTGCCAACGTTACTGCATATATATTTAAGCTCCTCTCACCTCTATAAGTTTTTCCCTTACTGACCAGAGTATGAACGTCCCTAAGTCCAAAAATTACCTCAATCGAGTGTAAAAAATTTAGAAAGAATCAAACGCAATAAAAATTAATTGTTGGATTAGTACAATGCAAACAAATGTTTAGTTATATTCTTATGTGATAATAACCTCTAATTCTCCTTCTGGGCTTCTTATTTTTTATAACAATATTAACGTAGCTTTATGTAAGAAATAACAGTTTTAAAAAACAAATTGAAGGGATAATTTAAAGCATTAATAATGACTACCAAAATAAAACACTCTTTAGTTATACAATAAATTTATTTAACATATTTATAAACAAGTAAAACAAATCCTTATTAATTAGTACAAGACTTCTTCAAAATTTATTTCGCTTCTTTGAATATAAAAATCTTAGATGTGGCAGTTACATATTTATTTTAGTAGTTTAAAGTACAAAATCAGTTTAAATTATAAAATGTTGAATCGAGAACAAGATATCAACTAGTATTATTATTATTATTATTATTTAATTGGCACAACCACTTCTGATTATAAGTTTTTTTGTCTTTTGTTAATATAAGTTCTAATTTAATTAAGTTGTTTCAATAAAAGATATAAAATCGTACAGTTTAAACTGCACTTTTTTTTGGGGAATGTCTATTATGAGTGCTTCTCATGCCATACATATTGTTTTGCATCAATTTATCTGATTGTCTATAGTTGATAATATATTCCATTACAAAGCACATGTCGCCCTATAACGCAAGGCAGCGTATTTTTTTTCAGATATAGTAGTGTGGTAGTACAACCAGAACCTTCAATAACACGAAACGGATTGCTTCAGACATTTTGTTTGTAATAAATAACATCGTTTATTACTAATCAAGCATCTTGAAACTCATAACTGTAATAGCAGCTTAACATTTTAAAAAAGGTCACGAAATTCTTACAACTTGTTTCTTTAAAATCCTTTAAATTTTCAATAACAGTTTGCATTTATAAATTTTCAAGAATCAAAGCTTAACTAATGTATTAAACTTTTAGGCACGTTAGTAATAAATAATAGCTTAAATATTTAACGACTTCAAATGATGGTACTATTTAAATTCATAATAACTTATAAAATTATCATTAAAAAATGTTACATCTTTAAAAATTGTCTGTGTGTATACGTGTGTGCACTTGGGTATGCAAGTGTCCTATTATAATATCTTAAAATTGCTTTAATAATTTCAATCATACCTCGGGGGGTTGTGGAGGGGGGTTACTGGAACCGGCACAGGTTACCTTCTTGCTGAGTTAATTCCTTTTCAAATACACTTATTTTAATCCATAGACTTTGGAGCACTTCAAATTAGGCTTTTCACAATAATTTTTGTGTTTTTTTATTCTATTCTTACTTTCTTCACTATAACTTATACTAAAAAACGATGATATTTTAAGCTTGGATTCTAATTCTATGGCATTAATGATAGTTATTACAATAGCTTTTTTTCCAAAACCATAGTCTTTGATTTTTAAATCTATGCCACTACTTAATTTACTAATAATTTAATCCTCTTAGTAGTATTTTGATAAGATAAGCTAAATAAAACTAACGTCTGTAATTATTATGTTAATGTAGATGTAATATATTGTGAATTGAGAAAAACTATTTGTATTTACGAACGATGCTCATGGTCAACGTTAAATTTGTAGTAAAAGGCAGTAAGTAGTCTCAGTATTCATGACTATTAAAAATCCCACATTCTTAGGGTGCATCGGAGACAAAAATCCATGGCCCTTATGTAAATAAAAAAACAGACATCCATATAATTATTTCTTTATTTAGTTCTATCTTACCGTGCTTATAGTTCCTATACAATAGGAGTATAGTGCCTATACAACTAATGGTATCACGTTGCAATAATAATACCTTAAGTATTGCCTATTCCGTTAAAAGCTGGTACATTTCCACTAAACCTTACATCTTAATTTGCTGGTCTAAGAGCTTTGAAGGCTATAAATGACGCTAAGATTGCTTGAAAACAAATAAAGATGGGTTGAGGATATAAAAACTAATAAAAAAATTATAGTTTTGAAAAGAACTTCATTCAAAACCATATAAAAATGGCTTATGTCAACATTTTAGCTCTGCAAAAGGCTTGATTGATACAAAAAAATGTTTTATGTAAAGCTACTTTACTAAGATCTTACGGACTATGACTTTACGAAGTTGCAAGAACTTTGGAAGTACTTCAAACATTTCCAAAAAGTTGTTATGAGAAATGCTTCGCCAGCTTTGTTCCGCGTTTTTCTTAATCTGTAACAGTAAATTCTGATAGTAAAAATAATCACGGTGATCACTAGATTTTCTATGAAAAATTAGGCAGTTCTTTCAAAACATCTAATTCAATAAAATAGCTCCGTTTTGTTTTTTTTGTATTTTAGAAAAAGCAATAAAATAAGCCCGCTTCTAGAGCCAATTTTTGAAACTATTGTTATATAAGCAATTAAAATATTTTTCTTAACTCTTTCTTCTCACTTTATAGGAATTTTAATCTAGTTTTAAATAAAAATTGTAAGCACTACACAGTATGTATAAATATTTGTATGCAGTCTATCATAGAAGCTATATGTAACTACTGTTGAATAGAAACAATTGTTTTACCATACATGTTATGATTTTCATTATATGCTGTAACTAAAATAAGGCTTTGAAAGGTGCACCAGGTACCCGAAGTTTAGAGCAGAATAGAATTACCCAGAAGACTTATTCACAGTGCTCGTTCTACATGATCACATTGTAGAGTACAATCATCACAATGGTTACATGAGCAAAATCGTTCGATTATGTCTATGAAATTAAGACATATTTGCAGTCTTTACTATAATGGAATATGTGATGGACATCCAAGGCCTTATAAGACAACACGATACCTATATACTAAAAGTGTTAGCAATTATTTCACTTTATGAAGGTTATGAATCAGAAGTATTTCTCCTCCAGCTGCTATTTTCTTAGCGAAGGCTACATGATAAAAAGAAACGCAACAATTTGTTGACTTGAAATGTCTCATGATGAATAATATTGGTTATAAGTTCATATTGACTACAAGAAAATTGGTAATGTAGTTCGTGGAAGTCTCAAAGATATTAAAAAAATTTTTCTGGTTAAAGAATGTAAAAAAAAAGCTTAGGGTGTATTTTGCAAGTTATCAATATAACTGACTATCCACCATTCAGGCCTGCAAAATTGATTACTGGATGCCCCCACTATCATTGTACTAATAGATCTATAAGTATGAGTGCCGTGCACAATGTAAATCGAATAAAAAATTTTACTTCCGTATAAACTAAGAGGATGTTACTCGCACTGAGGATAAGGTACAGTAAAATATTATGAAAATAGTTTTATTTCAAATAAAACAAATAAAAGTTATGTAAGGGTCCGTTTAAATTATAACTATTACGCAGTAAATATTAATATAGCTCCGTATTTCAATAAAACAAATAAGTTAGAAAAAAGCAACAAGGACTTCTACATTAAAGATGATGAAGATACCCATACAACTCTTTTAGAGAAGCACGTTGAGTTATCTCAGCTAAAAGTTAAAAGGAATTCTTCTAAACGTATTTGATAGCATCCGAAAAAAGGTGGTAAAAGATTATTAAGAAGAGGTGAGACAATTTCCTAAGACTGTTGGCTTTTACGAGAGCCATTTATTTATTTATAACTTTTTGGATTATTAACAAATGTATTAAATCAAAGTTTTTTACTATCATTCTTGTTACTTTTTTTTCTTGATCTTCTTATGATGTAGACTTAAAGATTAATTATTACTATGCAGAAAAAATTCATTTCGTTAATTGATTTATATATGAAAATCAGCCAGAAGTATAGAGGAAAATTGTATTTGTATGGTAGAATTAGTTTTTCAGCCCTAAAAATTCTGACTAGCTCAAAAAAAAGGATCGTAGTTTCAACGCCCAGTATTGAGTTAACATAGAAGTTGGCAAAAAAATGTTTTTTGCGTCTAGAAAAAAATTAAAAAATTTCACAAAAAAGCATATTATGTACAAAGATATGACATTCTCCTAGCAATGAAATAAGCGACGTTAAGCTTAAATCAGATTAGCCGTTTTTTTACAACTCATAAAAAACTGCCATTTTGAGCCATTTATTTGACATTTTTTAACCCATACTATATACAATTTTTAAAGCTAAAATTCAAACACAATGTAGATATTGTAAGACATGCTTATAAAAGTATAGCTTGATGGGGTTAAATCTTTTTGAGAACTGCAGCCAAAACATATGAAAGGTCCTTTCTAGGAATGGTTATTAAATTAAAAGTTAATAAAATTAAAATTGAAAGAGCATAAATAAGTTTTTTATCGTTATGTATATTTACTCCACAAGTATCTATAAGATAGTAAAAAATCCTAATTCTTAGTAACTTCAATGCTGACTTATTACAAAATTTTATTTACAGTTTTATCAACTACATTCTCATTATTACAAATTTCCGTATTATGAACATTTTTTGCAAAAACTGATTTTTTTCATAAATAAAATTATATTTTTGTGATTAATACCATAGATAAAAACGATAATAAGAATGCTAATACATGTACGTAATAAATACGTTATATGCAGTAGCAATTTTTAAAATTCAAGCTTTTAAATTACAAGTTGCAACTTGAATTCTTTTTGGAAACCAATCAAAGAAGTAATTTTTTATCATTTTCATTATTTTTGGAGCACTGACGTTGAAGCTAGCCCTAGAAATTTTTATATTTTGTTAGAAAAAGTTCTCTTATGAAAAAAAGTTTTTAACACTTAAAGAGATTGAAAAAGAATCTAGACAGAAGTAAAAGACAAAAGCATGTGTAAAAACAAAGCACAAATGTTAGGTGTAATGTAACAAATGAGAAAGTGAGAAAACTTAGGAGAACTAAAAAAAAATTTGTCATGAGAATGAGAGCTTAAAAATTGGAAGGATGATGTAAAACAATAATGACAAGCAAAAACTATTAAATGTATCTATCTTCTGTTAAGTTCTGCACCATACTGTCTGCTTTCATTCACCTCTTACTCTGCTTTCAGATTGTCTCTGTTTCTTTGCTTCAAGCTTACGCTGTTTCTCATGATTAAGAGTGATCTGATAACAAGAGCATTTTACAACAATAAATTTTTGTTTTTGTTTATACGTTTCTTAAGTTAATTCATTGTAAAAGCTCCCATTTCCCTGTATTTAAAACATACGAATGTATTGACAAATTTTGGCATTACCAACATGTTCAATTTGAACTAAAATACCTTGTGTTCTTGTTTTAAGGCTCACAGTTGTAAACAAATTTTGTGTCAACATGGTCTATTGACCAACAAACACTACTGATATCAAGTTAATAACGTAGATGACTGCACTTTTTTTGGAAATTTCTGATATCTTATTTGTAAATATATTATTCGTATAACCCAAAGCAAGACATGTAATGTTTGCGTCGTACTTCATTTTTATACAACAAGCTAATCTTTCGTAACCCATCTTGAATATTATTTTTAAACAGCAAAGAAATAACTAGTATGACTAATACTTTACTGATAACTTTACTGATACTTTACTAATAGACACTTAATTAAGGAACTAATTATTGGTAAGTTGTACAAACTTTCATAGTTGATAAATATTGTAATAAACGTAGCTTTACTTGGTTATGCAAGCCACTGCCTGTGTGTTAGCATACCACTAACCAACTGACTGTACAATATCAATTTATTTAATAACACAATAAAAACAGCTATAAACAAAGGTAGTCGTAGCTTAATAACTTAAGTACAATCTTGCAAATACTCACCTAACCAGTTGAAGCTTCTGCTATATCTTTTCAGCAGAGCTCCTTACTGTTATTACTGGGCAACTTAAATTTATTTAATATACTTAAGTTATCTGCTTTCTATTTACATAAAATCTCCCGAAGCTGCTTCCGATGAATAACAGTTATAATTACATGTCATGAAATAAAGCTTAGGCTCATATGTAATGTTGTCTTGTATATTTAACTTTATCTTGAACATGTAATTTGTTAGGAGCACGCCATTTTAATATAAGTCAAAATAAGTTGGTATAACTTGGAAAAACTTTAGTTTACGATCTACATATTTCTGTCAAATGGCTAGGAGCATGACTGTGTGTTAAAATGTCATTAAGTCTAGTTATTTTCCAAAAAATATAACTTTCATAATAAAATATACCAAATGCTGCTGACTCAATTGCATAAAACAGACCTTAAAATCTTAACAAGAGACCAAAGTTCAAAGTCAACATAGAGGTAAAACTTTAAAATATTCATAAAATGACGTAGAAGTAAATCTAATGTAAGACGAAACATTTCAAAAAAGTTAAGAATCCTCAAGTCATGTATGACAATGATGTATAAAAATGCCAGAAGAACTATGTTTAAAACTGTTCAAAGTTTATAATTTGTGATGTGAGAAAATGTTTAAAATACAAAAACCAATTTCTTAACATTGTTAAAATGCTACAAGATTTTTTGTCGTCCAAAAAAATTCAACGACAAATAAGTGGGTGCTTTAGTACCTTAATATATAAGAAAACATATATGGCAGACAGCATACAAACGTGAGACATAAATTCGTTCTCCGTACTTAACGTAAGCGGCGACATTACCTACGTTAGTTAAAAAAAAAAGCTTAAGATAACAAAGTAAAAGTTACCACACAAACATATAATCTATGGATCGTCCAAGTCTAAAGATCATCCTCATCATCATCATCATCATTATCATCATTGTCATCATGATCATCATGATAATCATCATCATCAACATCATTCTTATCATAATTATTGTCATTATTGGTATCATTCTCATTATTGTCATCCTTGTCAAAATCATTATCGTCATTAACATTATTGACATCATTATCATTCTCATTATTGTTATTAGCACCATTATCATCAAACCTAACTTTATCATTATAATCATTTCAATCATTGACTTTATGATAGTTGTAATTATCATTATCATTGTTATTAAAATCATTATCATTGTTATCATTGTTATCATCATTATCAAAATTATCATCATAATTATATTTAGCATCATCATCATAATCATTATCAGCAGCATCATGAATAAAATCATTTACATTATCAACATCATCATTGTAATCAACATCAACATTATTATCATAATCATTATCGTTACCATCATTATCATTATAATTTTTATTATTACTATTGTCATTATTATTATTATCATTATCATCATTATTATCATAATTATCAACAACATCGTCAACATAATTATTATTATCATCATTATTATTATCAAAATCATTGTTATGATTATCATCATCAATATCATTATCATAATTATTATTATTGTTATTATCATCATGATCATTGTCATTATTGTTATTGTCATCATTATCTTCATCATTATTATTGTCATTATCATCATCATTATTATTATTATTATTATCATTATCATCATTAAAACAAACATCCTTATTGAAATTATATTTATCATCGTCATTATCACCATCATCAACATCATTGCTTAGTTTTGAAAATCTTTATTGAATATGACTTAGCGACTAGTACAGATGTAGACAATTATATCACTTTTGTCGATGTGATCTCCCTCAGCTTTTTCTTCCTTAAGTCCTGGATGGCCAGTGTGTCAGCCCGCGCGCGGCTCAGCAGCTCCGCAGAAGCAGTACGCGCGCAGAACGAAGGAGGGCGCGCGTGCCGTCATCTTGTCGGACGTTGATCGCGGAAAACGAGCCGAAAAATCCACCCGAATCGCTCCTGGAGCGACATACTAGTTGCCGCCCACCAAGGCGGGTCGGCTTTCTTGACCATCAGGGGGTGGCGTTGGTGGACCAGGATTCACTATGGGGAGCAATACAATTGGTCGCACGTATTCACCAGTCGCTGTATTCACGGTGACCGTGCGCACCAATCCATCAGGACCAGGCTGGGCGCTAATGATACGACCTAGCGGCCAACGACCGCTCGATTGGAGGAGATTGGCGTTTAGTAGGATGACGAAGTCGCCGACGGCAAAACTTCAGCGAGCAACGGTGCACCAAGAGTCCATGCACGCTTGGCCGCGTAGGTGCTAGTGACCCTGTATCTGCCGTGAAGAGCTCGAGTATGGGCCCAAGAAAGGACCAGCGAGGCTAGTGAAGGGGCTTCGCTAAGGATCGGTGGATGCCGCTCTTTGTAAGGTAGCGAGGAGAAATCCAGCCGCCCGCCAACGCGCAAAACGCCGTTGGTGTCGAGGAAAACCGCAAGAGAAGTCGAAAGGCTCCTTTGTGGCAATTGCTTGCCGTTCTGCAAACGCGCGCACTCTCCGCTGAACGTTTTTGATTGGCTCAAACGGACGCAGGCCAGGAAGGCATCTTGAAGCTCGGCGGGGGTCAGTGGTGAGAGCACCGGCAGGACAGGTAGGCGACGCAACTGGCGCCAGACCCACCAACAAGTGCGCCCGAGAATGACGAGTAGAGTGTGAAGCTTGGAATATTGTGCAAGTATGCTTGGCTCAGCCAGATGGGTGGCGTAGCAGGCCAATGGCAGAAGTGTCACCTCTTGAAGTGCTTCCTGGGGCCAGGCTCGGTTGTTTTCGGCAAGCCACGGCGGAACGTCCCACCACAGGAGTTGTTGAATGAGGCTGGACATGCCCGCGCTTCGAGTGGCCACGTCGGCTGGATTGGACTGCGACGACACGTACCGCCAGGCGCTCAAGGGTAGTGTGTCCTGTATCTGGGCCACGTAGTTGTCGACAAGGGCGTTGATGGTTGGCTGATCAAAGCGAACCCAGTGCAGCACAATTTGCGAGTCGCACCAGGCGTGACAGCACTCAATCGGAACTGCTAGTTCTTCGGCCGTCGAGCGCAGAAGCTTAGCAGCCAGCAGGGTGGCGCAGAGCTCCAAGTGAGAAATGGTCATCCGGGCCACGGGCACGGTCATTGGCTGAAGAGTGCGGATGGGCGCCAGCTTCGTGCGAGCGAGGAGGATGTGGCAGCAGACAGAACTGTCCGTGGCCTGGAGTCTAGAGTACAGGGCAGCAGCCATCGTGTGGCAGCTGGCATCGAAAAATACGTGCAGGTGAAAGTCCGCTAACGCGACCGTTCCGATCCAACGAGGCAGGGATAGACCGGAGATGGCTTGGAGCTCGGCAGCAAAGGCAGTCCACCTTTGAATCATGGACGACGGAGCAGACTCGTCCCAGTCCAGGTTGGCTTGCCATAAGTCTTTCAGCAGGAGTCTGGCGTTCAGCACGATCGGCGCAATCCAACCGCATGGATTAAACAGGCCCGCGAGCGCTGCGAACATGGTCCTCTTGGTGGTTCGGTGCTGTATGAAGGAAGGTGGTAGCAGGAAGCAATCTGACGGTAGGTCCCAGCACACACCGAGCTCCCTAACTATACCTTCAGCGCCAAGCTGACACCAAGTGGGCCGCAGGTGCACATTGTCGGGGAGGTCGTCCAGCAGCTCGGGCACATTGGCTACCCACTTGCGCAGTTGAAACCCGCCAGCTTGCAGAAGTTCGATTAGCTGGTCACGAATATGTTAAGCCGTGGCGATGTCGTCGGCACTCGAGAGTATGTCATCGACGTAGCGGTCGTTCATCACCACGGGAACTGCCTTGGGCCAATGGTGCCCTTCGTCCTCGCACAGCTGCTGCACAGTGCACAAGGAGAGATACGTTGAGCACGAAGCGCCGTAGGTGACTGTTAACAGCTGGTAGTGCGTGGGCGGCTGGTTTTTAGGTCGACGTCACGCTTGTCAATCCAGATCTGACGAAACATCATGTGGACATCGCTGCAGAAGGCGATTTGGTGTCGTCGCCAGCGTAGGAGCACGCTGGGGAGCGCGGTCTGCAGCCTAGGGCCCGCGAAAAGGACGCCGTTTAAGCTGTAGCCGCTCGATGTTGGTTTCGAGGCGTTGAACACGACGCGAAGCCTGCGGCCCTTATTGCTGCTCTGCCAGATTCCGTGATGTTGGATATAGTGCACTGGTCGGGGCGACTCCGTGCGCAGATTGTCAGGCAGTGGCCTCATGTGGCCCAGAGCGATGCACTCTGCCATAAATTGCACATATTCAGCACCCATCGCTGGGGTCCACTGGAGGCGACGATGCAACGAGTGAAGGGTGGCCGTGGCTTTCTACAGGCTGTTGCCGAGCAGCCGCGCTCTGTCGTTCTTTAATGGCAGACGAACGACATAGTGGCCATCCGAAGCACGATGGTGGTCGAGGAAGATGCGCTCGCACTCAATGTCCTCTGGAGCGTGGCAGCTGACTTGTGGTACTTCCTCGAGCTCCCAAAAGCCCTGCAGCAGCGCAGCCAGCTCGCGATGCCAAGACGGTGCTCCGTTCATGTACAGTGTTGAGCCAACAGTAAAAGCTGCTGGCTGCAGGCCAGGAGCACGGCCGACGAGGGTTTAGCCGAAGATCGTGTGCTGACCGATAATGTCGCCCCGCTGGACGGATTCCACCCTCAATATGCGGCTGTAGACGTCGGCACCGAGGAGCAGGCCACCAAGGTAATCGGCGGCGCATCTCTGCCTGGGTCGATGTGCAGATGGGTCCGAGTTCTCGAGCGGACGACCGACTCACCTCCTATTCCGGACATGCTCGCATTGGTGTGCTCCAGCGTGGCGTTGAGCCGTCGCACCAGGTTCGCAGAGACGATCGTGACATCGGCGCACGTATCGAGGAGGGCTCAGATTATCGCGCGCCAGCTGGACGGCCCACTCAGCTGGACGAGAGCGGTCGGTAGCACGGCGAGTCAGGAAGAGGGCGACGGGCCCAGGTCGTCAGCACGGGTTGCACCGACGGGGTCGGCCTTCGGCCGTTTTGGTGATGGCAGACCGTCAGATGGGTCCAATGACCGTCGACGGCTGCTGTCGTGAAGCAGGCTGTGGTTCTATTCTCGGCAGTGCTGACAAACAGATCGGGAGGGGCAGAACTTTAACAGGTGGCCCGTTTGGAGACAATTAAAACATAGTCGGGCTTAGTAGACCAGGTCTCGCCGAGCGTGCGCGTCGAGGCCTTGAAATCGAGCGCAGTGCCCCAGGTAATGAGTTTCGCTGCAGGACGGGCATGGAGGCAGAGCTGCGACAGTTGCGAGGGAGCGATAGTGCTGCCCAGAAGATGATGAAGCTGGTGGACGGATGCTGGGTGTGCTCGCTTGCCACGCTGGGCGGGATGCCTCAATGGAGCTGAGAGCGTGGCACTGTCAGTGAAGAAAGTTCGTCATGGCGGCGATAGTCGCAGTCTCAATCCCAGTCCTTGTGTTGGCGCCCTCGAGCCGCTCGAGCTTGTCCTCCCAGGCACGCTGGGTAGTTGGGTCCATGCTGGTCATGGCACAAGAGATCAACCAGTCATCCCACTGGAGGACAGGACGGTCCAAAGCTTGCAACTGGTCCCGGTGGCGACCCAGCGTATCAAGAAGGCTCCACAGACTTCTGGCCGACTCGTCCCTTAAAGGCCTGATGTTGCGTAGCGCCGTTAGATGATCGTGTACTAGGAGATGGCGGTGTTCAAACCGTGCCTCGAGCGCGGCCCAAGCGGTCAAGTAGTTGGCGCCAACGATCTGGATCGCGTCGAGGGCTGTTTTGGCATCTCTCTCTACGAGAAACTTTAAGTAAAACAGTCGCTCGACATCGGTGAGCTGTTGATCGCTATGCACTAGCGCTCGAAAGAGATCCCGGAAGCTTTTCCAGTCTTCTTTTTTCCCGGAGAAGGCGGGAATACTCATTCGGGGCAGGCGGGGTTCCCAACTCAATGAAGCGCGCCTGGGGCCCGCTCCACCATTGCCAGGGGTGGTACGAGGGTGCTCCTCGCGTTGTAGAGGTGTGCGCGTGACTCTATGTACTCAGCCTCCGATGTCGAGTACATTTGGGTTGGTGACTCCTGCTTCTCGGGAGGAGGCGTCTCAATGAGCCTCAGATGATTGGCCTGAAAGTTGCTCCAGGAGCCATCCAGCAACTCAAGCCTTACTTCGACGAGGCCGGTGGTCCAGGCCGAGGGCTTGGTTTGCGTAACGGCCAGCACGAAACAAGCAATGACGTCTGCCAGAGCGCAATGGGCGCCAAATAGGTTAGCCCAGCCCTTGTTGGACCTGAAAGAGCAATCATAAGCTTGACAGTTGCACAAAACTGCTATTGCCATCAGGCCAAGCCTGGCTTTGTCCTCACTTCCACAAATTGAAGAGCCCTGAAAGGGGCTGATGCACTTGCGCACGGTTACCCCCCTCCATCGTGCAAGTATACAAAACTTTCCCCACCATATAAGCTAAGGCTACGTGGATATAAGGGGGCGCTCTTGCACACAGAGGGCAGTTGGTCAGACACTATGGCAACACGAAGTCATCGGCCAGCTGGACGCACCGGCTACCGAAGAGGTTTTAAGACCCATTCACCGAACCCGGAAGCAATCTGACTAGGGCATAGTAGTCAATAAAGCAATTATTCACTAACATGGCGTCCAATTACTCACCTCGTCCGAATCGTCCTGCTTTGAGGGACCCACACACCACGTTTCTTAAGCTAGCAGCAACCCGGACCCTCGACACCAAGGCCCTCCTGGAGTTGCTCTACCACGACGCACCCGGGAAGCTTCCGGAGGCGCTTCTCGCACCACTCACAGCGAGCCTACCTAAAAGGAAGCGACGTTCAGAGAGGCAACGAGTTCAGCGCAATACCAGGAGGTGTACGTCTGCATCGGCCACCCAGCTTTGCAGTGTGGTGGTGATACCGCCCACCAACACGCACCTGTAGGAGCACCATCGGAGGGAGCAATCCGCTCTAAAAACCTCCGACCCATACATAGCTCCCACAACACCGGTTCGGACCCCTACTTTGTCACCACGAGTAGACGTGGCCCCCGGGTCCCCCACATTCCGATCAGCGCAGGCTAACCCTGAGCCACCCAGGGCAACGAATCCAGGGGCTCAGGTTTCCAGGATATCCGCAGTTCAAGACGTTGAGGGACCGGCAGGAACAAGGAAGCCGACTAGGCCCAGTCTTCTCTCTGCTCTGGCACGCCACCTGTATGCCGAAATCCCTCGGGGTAGGCTTCGAACACTCAAGGTAGGAGGTTACTCACGAGGCACCTATTCGTAGTACGATCATACTGCCATAATTGAAGCCGCAACATCAATCGGCCCTTATTAGGGCCACAACTAAGTCGACGTATTGGAGCTCCCTTCCAGACCAACTGGTCCAGGAAGGGCCAACCATGCCGACTCACGTAACAAAATTAACACGTATGTGTGCGGTAAATACGACGGGGAAAAGAAGAAAGAGCAAGAAAGAGGGAGACTTACACCTTATGTACACACACACACGCGTAGACGCTTGCGTGCATCACGCATTAAAAAATTAAGGTTAAATGCTAACCTTGATAAACCGCCCGTATTGCGTTTGCTCTAGTCATGACAAGGTATAGGTACACCTGTGAGAAAGGCAATGTGGCCGCCGCTACTGACGAAATAACCAGTAATAGCGACACGGCTTCATGTCTGCCATGGCCCTATGTATGACAAGCGATGGACCACGGGCTATGCGGTGGCCGTGGCAGCCTTGTATTCAACTTGTAACGCGGATGCTCGTGAGGCACGCGTTAATGGCGGCACAACCTCGTCGTGGCCATGATCAGGCAACGCAAGCCGGACCGCGGGCATGATGGCGGCCACGATGGCTTAATACAACCAACACTTTGACATCAGTAATAGTATACTCGCATTATGTTTTGTGCTGAACAGTCTCCTTAGTTTACACCTGCTCTGCAATGGTTGCTGTTTGTTTCTTACTCGCTCACAATCTGACTCGAAGGACCAATGTTAAGCTTTGGAAATCTTTATTAAATATGACTTAGCGCCTAGTACAGAGTTGCAGTCAATTATATCACTTGTGTCGATGTGATCTCCCTCAGCTCTTTCTTCCTTAGGTCCTCGATTGTCAGTGTGTCAGCCCACGCGTGGCTCGGCAGCTCCACAGGAACAGTACGCCCGCAGAACGAAAGAAGGTGCGCGTGCCGTCATCTTGTCGTATGTTGATGGCGAGAAACAAGCCGAACAATCATTGTATTAATATTGTCGTAATTATTATTATTATTTTCGTTATTATTCTCACTATCAACACTGTTATGATTTTTATTATCATCATCATAATCAATGTTATAATTGTCATTATCATCATCATCATTATAATCATGATCATTTACACTATCATCGTCATAATCACTATCATCATTGTTATTATTATTATTATCATTATCATTATAATTTTTATCATTGTTATCTTGATCGTAATCAGCGTCATTATCATTATTTTTACTGTCATTAATGACATGATTGTTATCATTATCATAATCGGCATTATTTTCATCGACATTATTATCATCATTATTAACATCACTATATCTTCATAGTTGAACTTATCATGTAAATCAACTTTATAACTGACATCACTATTTCATTAAATAAACATCATCAATAACATCATCATTATTACTATGATCCTTACTACTATCATTATTATCATTATAATTATCATCATCAACATCGTTATCATTGTCACTATTATCATCATCAGTATCATTTTCATTTTTATAATTAGTAACGTCATCATTATAATAATTTTCATCATTGTCATCATCATCATTATTGTTATCATGGTCTTTATCATCATTATCTTCATTATCCTCATCTTCATCACATTGTAACCTTTTGTACTTTGCTTAGGCTATACAGAAACTTGAGTATGTTTCGCTGAGTCCTTAGCCTCTTTAAATAAAAATTTAATTCAATTTTTTTCACGCGTGGAGTCGTTTGAGCGAGCATCAAAAATTCCTGCACTCAATAACATTTCAGCTTCTTGATAAAGGAATTCCGAAAGCTTTTCTAAATCAAACTTATTACTAGTTGGGGTTGAAGCAAACCGAACATAATTATAAAGCATAGAACTTGGAAGTCTTCGTATATCATCATTAGCCAAAATAATGTTGTATAAATATCCCGTATCTTTAAAGGTTTTTATTACATTAATTGCATTTTTAAAATTTGTAGCAAAATCAATAAAACTTATTTTATGAGGTTCAAATCGCGCCGAATCTTTTATTTCTTTAACAATTCGCAACAAAATTATCCGAGAATTACCGTATCTCATTTCAAGAGTTTTCATTATTTCCCCGGCACTATTTCCTGTGGAGTACAATGTTTTGACAGCATTTCATGCATCTCCCTTCAAACAATCGTACAAGCGTATCAAATTTTTATTATCAGTAAATTGACCTAACTTTGAAGAATATTCGTATGCTTTTTTAAATCTGATCCAGTCAAGTGGATCTCCTGAAAACGACGATAAATTTTTTGAAAACGTCATACGATTCACAAATCGAGAATCATTAGAATTAAAAAAGGTCTCTCTTATTGTTAACAAGGTTTGTTTTATAACTTTGGCGATTAGAATTGCAGGATCTTCACCATCTCTAACCTGTACCGTTGATCTCAACAAATTTGATACTTGCATTCTATTAGTGTCTCGCGCTAAATGTTCTCAAAGCAATGGTAAGGTTGACGGTAACGAAAGCTCGTCACCAAAATCGACCTCAAACTCATGACGACGATGTGATGCACATTCACGTTCTGGTGTTGGAAGAAGTGGAGGCTCGTCGTCAGAGCCGACCGCAGCATCAGGAGGAAGACGGCAAGGTGCACGTAAGCGCGTATAAGCTGGTTGGACAGGACCTGCAGGTGACGGTGGCAAAAGCTTGTCGTCAAAGTCGACCACAGCAGCAGGAGAAAGACGGTGAGGCACACAATAGTGCACATGAGCTGGTTGGACAGGGCCTGCAGGCGGTGGTGGCCAAAGCTAGTCGTTGAAGTTCACCGCAGCAGCAGGAGAAAGACGGCGAAGCGCACGTAAGGGCGCAGGGGATGGTTGGACAAGACCTGCAGGCGGTGTCGGCAAAAGCTCGTCGTTGATGTTGTCTACAAAATGACCCCGCGTTATTGGTATCATTTATGGAGATTTTTCTTCAGTGCTGTCTTCATCTTTTCTTGTGTTTAACCCCATTGTCAACTGAAGTCACAGACACTTTTCTTCTTCCTTTCATCTCACTCTCATCGTTTATTCGCTCGAGTTACTTTTACGTCTTTCTCCCGGCCGATGCCCCAAAATGTTAGTTTACGTTCAAGAGTTTTTAAGAATAAGACACTTTAAACTTTTTTGTTAATTTTTATTTTACTCTTTGAGACAACCTTTTTTTATGTCTTAATGCAACTATGATTTGCAAAAAAGTGTCGTAGGCTTGCATCGCTGCTGAAAAGAAAAGCACAACGTTTTTCTCGTTGCCAAGAAGATCCACGTCATTTATTCTCGGCGCAACGGTCCGCGAGAGTACCTCTCACCCCGTATGGTGACGTAATGTCATTCCAAGCGGCCTCGGACAATCACCTCTTTATTTCAGATTGCCGTGCTCACAATGCCTACGCAGCAACAATATCCTTGCTACGCTGATTTTTTTTACTTTTATTCATCTATATGCACCCTTCCCAACAGCAATGCAAACCCATAAAGCCTTACATAAAATTGCTATTTCCTATCGTGAACATCTTTCCCCTCTTGCAAAACTTTTGCGCGAACAGTTATCGTTGTCATTATCATCATCATTATCATCATAATTATCAGCATCATCAGCATGATCATCATCATCATCATTATAATGATCGTCAACGTCATCATTATCACCATGATCATTATCGTCCTTATCATCATTATGATCTTTATCAACATCATTACTATTAGTATCATTATCATTATCATCATAAACGTCATTATTATCATTATTATTATTATTATCATTATTATCATTATATAATCACTATGAACATGATAATTATATGTATTGGAATCATTATCATCATCATTATTATAGTTATCGTAATCATCATCATAATCGTTACCATCATTATTATAATCAGTATCATCATTATTATCATTATAATCACTATCTACATCATTATGATGATCTTCATATTTTTTATTATTATTATTGTTATACTCATTATTATTATCATCATTACTATCAGTATTATTTTTAATATTATAATCATCATTATCATTATCATTATCAGCATCATCATCAACATTATAACTATCGTTATCATCATTATTATCATTGCAACTATATTTATACATATATGTATGATAATAATCATTACAATTATAAAACTAACTATAAACATTATTTTCATTATCATAATTATCAACATAATTATCATTATTACCATTCACATCAACATAATCAGCATGATCATTATTATAGTTTTTGTCATCATTATTATCATCATTAGTACCATCATTATTATCGTCATTATCATCATAAGCGTTAACAACGTCATCGTTATGATTTTTTGTATTTTAAACATTGTCATCGTTATCATTTCTGTTATTACTACTTTTATCATTATTATCATTTATATTGTTATTACTGACATCATCATAAATAATATGATTATGATTATTGTAATAAATAATATAATTGTTACTTTTACCATAGACATTATGATAATTATTGTTAATATTATTATTACTATTATTATATTTATCATTATTGCCTTTATCATTATCAGTTTTGTCAACTCTGTCATCATTATTATTATCATTATCAACATAATCGTTATCGTAATTACTTCTACTGTGATAATTATCGTTATTAAAATAGTCATTTTTTTGTTGTCATTGTTCTCAATAACAACATCATCTTTTTTTACATCACTATTATGACCATGATGTTTATTATAATCATTAGTATCGTCATTATTTTGAACATCATCATTATCATTTTTATTATCATCATTATCATATTTACTATGATCATTGTTATTAACATTATCAAAATTATTATAATTATCATTTCCATCATGATGATCTTTCACATTACTATTATTGTTATCATTATAATTATCATTAATATAATAATCATTATAACTATTAAGACTATCATCATTATCATCATTATCATTATCATTATAAATATAATTATAATCATTTTTGTCTTTATTGTTATGAAAGTCATTTTTATTTTCGACAACAACATTATCCTTACTATTAATATCATCGTTCTTACCATTATCAGCATGATTGTCATCTTTATTATGCTTGTTATTATTATTATTATCCTAAGCTTCATCATCATTGATATCGTTATAATTCCCATTATTATAATCAACATCATCATCATTATCTCTATTATAATTATTATCATCATCATTATCATAAATAGTCATAACATCTATAACAAAATTATCATTATTGCTAACACCATAATTATTATTATCATCAACAACATCATCAGTACCTTTATTATTGACATTATCATTATTATTATCGTCCTTATCATAATCACCGTCATTAAAATAATTAACGTCTATTCTATTATCTACAATTTTATTAGTATTATCAACGTTTTTTTAAACGAAAATGACAAAATTAATAAAATCGTATTTTTCATCGACATCATTATCGTTATCAACATTAACGAATTTTATTAGTATTATCAACGTTTTTTTAAACGAAAATGACAAAATTAATAAAATCGTATTTTTCATCGACATCATTATCGTTATCAACATTAACGACTTTATAAAAACATTAATATTGTTATAATTATAATCATCATCATTACAATTTTAATAATAATTATCATTATTATAATTATTATCGTTATAAATATCATTATTATTATAATTATGATCATCAATATCTTTATTATTATAATTTTTTTTGTAATTGTTATATTTATTGTAGCTGCCATTGGTATTATCAACATTATTATCATCATCCTTATTATCATTTTTATTATCATAACCGTCATCTTCATTATTATTTTTATTATTTTCCTTATCATAATGAATGTTATCATTGTCATTACTATTATAATCATTATTATTATTATTATTATCATCATCATCATTATTATTACTATTATTATTTTCAGTATTGTTAACATTATCATTATCATTAATATTATTATAATTACTATTAACATTATTATCATAATCATCATCACTTTTTTAATAATATCGTTAGTATCATTACCATTATCGCCGTAATTATTATTCTTATTATTATCGTCATTATTGTTATTATTATTACTATTATTAACATTATCATCATCATTATTATCATTATCATCATTATCATCATCATCATCATCATCATTATCATCATTATCATCATCGTTATCATCATCATGAACATTATTAGCATCATTATAATTATAATTATTATATTCAAATAAAACGTCCAATGACAGTTGGTAAATAAAGAAACGTCGTTTTATTTTTTAATAA
Source organism: Copidosoma floridanum (assembly GCF_036245765.1). Classification (NCBI taxonomy): domain Eukaryota; kingdom Metazoa; phylum Arthropoda; class Insecta; order Hymenoptera; family Encyrtidae; genus Copidosoma; species Copidosoma floridanum. The sequence goes on from NW_028321893.1 coordinate 3,241,735, forward strand.
ATTCAAAATTTGACAGTACCACCATTGGACGTTGTTTTTAATTATAATTATTATAATTATTATTATTTTTACTATTATAGCCTTTATCATCATGTGTATTATCAACTCTGTCATTATTGACATCATCATTATCAACATTATCGTTATTTAAATTACTTTAGCAGTGATAATAATCTTTAGAAAAAGCGTCGTTATCATTGTTACTATGGTTCTTATTAATGACATTATTATTTTTGTCATCTCTTTTGTAATTATTAAGTTTATTATTATTATTAACATCGTCATTATTCTTACCATTATTATTATCATTATTATCTTCATCATCATATTCATTCTGATAAATATTATTAACATTATCATGATTATTATTATTGTGTGTGTGATATTATAATCATAATTATTATTAATATTATCATTATAATTATTGTTAATATAACCATTGTCATCATTATTATTATGGTTATCACCATTCTCATTGTTATCGTTATTAAAATTGTTATTACTAACAACGCCGTCATGATTATTATTATTATTAGTATCATTACAGTTGTGTTTATAATCGTCATTGTCATAATCATAGTTATTGCCATTATTATTATCATTAACATTATCATTTTTAACATGCTAATTGTCATAATTTTAAGTTTCATGAAAACTGTTATTGTTACTATCAAAATCTTCAGTATCATCATCATCATTATTATCATCATTATCATTATTATGATCATCAACGTCATAATTTTTACCATTATCATTACTGTCATTAATATTTTTATCATCATTATAATCTCTATCAACATTGTTATCATTATCATTATTATTCCAAGTATTATTATTATCATTATAATCATTATTAACATTATTATTTTAAGTAACGTCACCATTATCATCATCATTGTCATTATTATCATTATTATCATAATCATCATAATCTTCATATAATTACTATCAACCTTATTATTATTATTATTGGCAAAATTTTTAACATTACCATTAAAATTATTGTAATCATTATCAACATCGTAACAATTTTTTTTGTCATCATTATCATTGTTATCTTAATTAAATAATCACTACCAACATCGTTATCATAATTATAATTTTTTAATAACTATAATCGTTATAATTATTATTATAATTATCATTATTATCATTATTACTATTCTTATCATTACTATCATCATAATCATTATCATTATCATCATCATTATCATCAGCATTATTATCAGCATCTTTAACATTATCGTTATTATTTCAGATAATATCAACATAAAAATAGTTATTATTATTGTCATTACCATTATTATCGTTATTGTTCTCAAAATTGTTATATTTTTATATATTATAACTAACAATTTAATGAAAATTATTATTATTATTATTATTTTTATTATTACTGTAATTATTGTTATGATTGTCATTATTATCATAGTCATTATTATTATTATTTTCATTTACATAACAATTTCAATAATTTTTATCATCATTATTATCAGTATTGTTAACTTTCTCATCGTTACTATCTTCACGATTATTATTAGCATCATTATCAACATTATTATCATTATTATTTTAATTACTATTATTATTATTATCTTAATAATTATCATTTTGATTTTTATCATTATTATTATTATTATTATTCTTATTATTATTATTTTTATTATTATTATTATTAGTATTATTCCTAACATTATCATCAATAATATCATTTTTTTTATTAATATTATCATAAAAAAAAAAATTTGTTGATAAATTATCATAATAAAAAATTTTGCGCCATTGCCATAGTTTTATTATCATTGTTTTCTTCATAATCATCATTTTTATATAATATTTACTGTTCTTATTCCTGACATTATTTTTATAAGCGTTACAACTATCGTTATCGTTATTTTTATTATCACTGACATCATCATTATTATTTTTATGGTTATTATAATGATTTCTATCATTAACATTACCATTATGATGATTGTCATCGTTCATTTTATTATATATATTAGATTTGTTATTATCATCGTTCTTATTATTGTTTTAAAAACCATTACTGTAATCAACATTATTGTCATTTTTAGCAACATCAATTTAACCATTATAAATTTTATTAAAATAATGATAATAATTAAGACTATTATTGTTACTTTTATTATTGTTGTCATTGTCATCGTAATTTATACTATCATTATTATCATTAACACCTTTATTGTCATTATTAGTTCCGATTTTCTCATTATTCTTATCATTTTAACTATCATTATCATCGTTATCATCGTTACTACTCTTATCATTATTGTCATTATTACAATCATTATTATTATGAACATTGTCATCATCATCATCGACATTGTTATTATTATCGTCAACGTCACTATCGTTATTATAATTATTATTATTATTGTTATGATGATGAATATTATTTTTATTATTGTTCTTGATGTCATTGTTATTGTGTTCAACATGATTATTATCTTTATCGACATCATCGTCATTATAACCACCATTATCATCATCATTATGGTTATTATTATTACCAGCTAAATTTTCCTCATTACTATTATTACTGTTTTTTTATTTACATATAATATTATTTTAATTTTTATGATTATTTAAGCATCATCATTATTATCATCATCATCGTTATCATCGTTATTATTTCAATTTTTATATTCATCATTGGTATCATTCGCATTATCCGTATTAGTTTTCTCACCATTTTTATCATTATCACCATTATTTTTATTAACATCATTATCATTATCGAGATCATCATCATCGGCATTGTTATCGTCATCTTTTTATTTTTTGTCATTATCGTCATTATTATAATTATAACCATAATTTTTAATCATGTGTTTATCATTATCATTATATTATATTCTCATTGTTATTACCTTCGTCATCAATATTATCTTTATTGTCATCATCATTGTGATCATAATTTTTATTACTTTTATCATCATTACAACTGACAGCATTATTATTATTTTCATTTCCATCATTATTAATTATCATCATCATTATTTTTATTATTAGTATCATTATTTATATTTCGAACATTATTATTACTATCTTTGTCATTATAATTACTACCTCTATTATTATCGGTATGATTATTCTTATTTTTGACATTTTCATCATTACTGTTTTTATTATTCATATAAACATCGTTTTTTTCATTATTGACATAATTGATATCATTATCTTCAGTTTTTTTAGTATTACTATTATTATTTTGGTCATGATCCTTATTCTCATTGTCATTATTTTTATTATTATTATAATTTTTACTATTATTAGCATTAGCATCATTATCATTATTATTATCATTTTTATTATTATTATTATTATTATTATTATTATTATTATTATTATTATTATTATTACTGTCATCACCTTTATTTGTAAGATTATCATTATTGTCATTACCGTTTTTATTATCGTTGTCCTCATTGTCAGGTAAGCAATAATTTAAATTGTTCTTTCTTGCAATATGAGTTACCGTGCATTACCGTTTTGAAAATTTTAAATATATTTATATTGGGAACGCCAGCAAATGTGAGCTATTACAATTGAATTTTAAAAAAAATGTTTATACGGTATGAACTAATTTATTGTTGTAAAGTATTCTGATTATCTGATTACTTACAATTGAAAGAAACTGCGTCAGCTCGAAGTAGAGAAACAGAGAAAATATGAAAGCAGAGTAAGATTCAAATAAAAGCCGCACGAAAGGTACAGAACTAAATAATTAAAAGATACATTTAACAGTTTCCGCTAGTCATTATTGTGTTACATAACGTTTGCGATTTTTAAGCTCTTACTTTGATGACAAACTTTGTCGTATGTATCCCTTGTTGTCCTATTTTCCCATCGGTTACATTGTACTTAACCATGTGTTTCGTTTTTTCACATGCTTTTGTTTTTCACTTTTGTCTAGGCTTCTTTTAAATTTCATTGGGTATTAAGAAACTCTTTTATAATAGAATTTTTTTAAAAAATAGAAAAAGTTTCAGTGCTGCTTTTAATGTCAGTGCTCCAAAATTGACGAAAAATTACTTTTTGGTTAGGTTCATTAACGGTGGTCTGAAAATGACGTTATAAAAATAAATCGTTACTGAAAAATATCCTTCAAATTTAATCAAAACCAAGTATAAGACTTAAAAGTACAGTTATGAGATTAATTTAAATATCTTAAATATGATTCATAACATACCCACTTTTTAACACGGACACTTGTACGCAAACACTCATGCATCTAATATCTTCAATGTTATCGGTAAATCTACTAAAAAATTATAGTTTGCAGCTTTCACTTCTTAAATAATAAGTAAAAAAATGTGTGTTAAATAAGCTAGCAAAGAAGTATTTTTAATATTTAAGTAGTAAGACAGGGGATTTATAAATGTATATTATATGAATGATATATGATTTAATGTGTAAATGATAGTCAAAGATTTATGAAGTGTAACAATGAGATTTTCGTAATATTGTTGTCTATAGAATAGCCATGTTATATAAAATAAAGAATTAAACTAGCAGTCGTTTCTCTTTACATAAGTGGGTGAATTATGTTACATTTAGGATAAATTAATGTTATTTACAAATATAATAGTTTGAAACAAAGTTTTGAAAAGTAGTAATAATTTGCATTTACAATTCATACTTACGCAGTATTTAGAAAGAATCCTCCAAATAAGAGAAATGGAATGATAACAGGTGGACCAACAGAAAGAGCCATCGATAAGTTTGAACTCATACATGAAATAAAATAACCTGTAAGTTTAAAGCACTGGTCAATAGCGTTTACACTGTCATTTTTTTGGATATTTACATTTTTTTACTTTATAATATGTAGCATTGTTCTCAATTCTTATGACTCTCCTATTCTTTTAAAATGTACCTATTCTCCAACAGTTTTATTTGAATTTATGTGATTACAGTCTACAGATGCTTTCAATTGAACATTGAACCCCCACAGGTTCAGCCTGTGTAAATAAAGAGCACGTAGTTTTGGTAGGTCTAAGCAAAGAGTTCCAGAACAAATTGATGGTAAATTCATGAAACATTATGACTACGACTGACTTATAACCTGCATTAAATATATTTGTGTTATTTACACATTTTTCACTTCGAAAGTAATACGCTGCAGACCAAATATATATGTCTTTGATAAAAAGATTCTTCAGGAGTTACTTATAAGTGTTACAAATGCAATATGTGCATTACCATAATTCTTAATACTTTTGTATTTGTGTTTTTTAACAAATTGAAAAAAGTGTTATTTATTTGCAACTTATTAAAAAAATAAAGGATCTTACTTTGTTATCAACACATTAAAAAAAAGTCGTTTTTCAAGCCCCTTGATGTTATAGATAAACAGAAAGTCTAAACAATTGACGAGCGGCGTAGTAAATGTCGATCTCTGCAGTTACTTTACTATTTTAAGTTGTATTTCTTTATAAGAACGTTTGCTTGAGTGTAACTTAGCCTTTCGAACATAAATAGTTAATTTGGTTTTAATCCGTATGTTGTTAAAGCAGATAGTGCAGACTGAAAAAAACATTAGTTCTATGGAAGAATGTGATTTTAATTATTGCAAGAAGATTAACTTGACATTTTTAAATAAATGTGACTTGACAAATCAAAATAACAAACATACAAATTTGTAGCAAGCAGAGCAAGCACAAAAAAGATTTGCTCTTATATTACATAAAGTAGCAGAACAAACTAGAAGAAGCTTAGTGATAAATGTGTGTATGTAGACAAAATAAAGTGACTCAAGAGGTAGAAGGAGATCACCATAAAAAATTTTTAGTTTTATTTGTTTTTAAATACTTAACTTAATTTTTAGTTTCTTGTAATAAATCTAGTGTTGGTGCAAAAAATTTAAAAATATGTATTCAGACATTAAGTAGTCAAGAGTATCTACCTACAGTAACATAAGATAGTTTCTTGTCTAAGGTGATATTAAAACAATCTGAAAAAAGTTCACTCTAATAAAATAAAAGAGTTTGGAGTTGTAGCTTTAACATTCAAACCTTTTCGGAAATTAATATTTTGGTTACAAAAGGAACATGTAAGAATAAAAGAATACAGTATCTTAATTTGTCAGTCTTCTTTTATGTTTTCACTCATTTAAGTTTTAATTTTATAGATGCATTCGATATATTTAAAACACTTGATTTCTGAGAGAAAAAAAATTCTAAGGAAATAACTTCGACAAACAAATTTTTAAGTTGTTAACAATCAAAAATTTCTTGCCATAAAATGTTTTTAATGTTTGCTTGGTTCTCTAAATTATTTTGTGTACATATATTCTCAGGACTTCTACATCTTGATACCAATACGTAGTCGCTTTGAGCGCCATTTCCAAATCGTACCCCCACTGGGCACTTTGAGAACGATTGGTTGTGATTAGAAAATGACCGCACTGCGAATTAATTTCCACATGCTTGTAGAAAAGCAACATTTAAAGATTGGCCACCAGGGCTGGCACTGGTGAATAAAGCAAAAAGCTTAATTTTATCGTAATTACCTTTTCTAATATCCACCGATCGTTCTAAAAGTGTCCAGATGAGGCGGGATTTCGGAATTGTGCTCATAGCGAATAGTTGACCATCAGAAAACAAAGGTCTTTTGTAGTAATATCCTAATTTATCAAAACTTTGATCTTGCAATTAATTGATTTTCATGAATAAGCTAGAACTATTAAAAACTGTTTTTTGTATATAAGAAACGAAAGGGATTAATTTTTACTGGTATTTAACGTGAGTCTTGGAATAAATACTTTATTACCAGAGTGGCACCAGTCATCATTTCTGCTTCCAAGTTATATTTAGATAATTTTGCCATACGTTGTCTAGTACCATTTGACAACCCATTGAGTATACTCAAGTTTCTTATTAGCATAATAATAGCATCTACTTTTTAGTTTATAATATGTGGTGGTTATTCTTAATGTATACGTTTTTGAATTTTTATAGAAAAATTCATTTTTATATTTTTATCAGTGTGATCACTTCCTTCATAGTTTGCATAATATATGCTGCTATCAGTATGTTCTTTTCCTTTAATTAAACTCCTTTATTATTTGAAATGTACGAAAGTTCGTTATCGGTTGTTAGAATTACTCCGTATAGGCAGCTATTTATACCATCTCATACAATTTTTTCAGAAACATCATCAGTTTTCAATCCCTGTGGAATTTTGAGAGACTGAATCAAAATGTAATATGACTTGTCATTCCCTTGGATAATAGAATTGAAGCAATTCCTATAAAAACAAAAACAAAATTAATGTTTTATACAAAATTGTTTTTCAAGAACCTCCTAGACCGTTAATAAAACTTAATTCTATTTTATTGTTAATTGTTCTATAAACAGTTATTTTCTTATTTCTATTTAGGTTAAAAAATAAATCCTTAAAGTATGTTTCTAAATCAATGACAGCTTTATTGTACTCAATATTTTTAACTTTTATCGTTTCATTTTTTTCTAATAATCCATAATCTTTGCATGAATTATCTTTCAATTTGAAGATTCTTTTTAAATGTAATAAAACATTCTTTTGTATATAGTCTTTTAAATATTCAATAAAAAATTTTTAGAGTGTTTCCCAAACAGAATTACCACGAACGTTTTCAGATATTAAAAACTATGCGAAAAGTTTTCTTAGTTAATATAGCATCATAGCGTTATAAGCTTCTTTAAATATTTAATATATTTTAGAGTCGTGTATAACTTAACCTTAACCAATAGCAGTATATCTTAACGTACTGTAATGTATTATAATAAGTACTTCCAAACTTTTAAGATATTTAGCTCCACTGACCTAATTTAAAATTTATTTAAAAAAAAAACACTCAGCGTCCTTAGGTGACATTGTATTATGTCACTTTTTTTTAATAACGTTAAATTTTTTCTTTACTAATTCAAATTCTTAGTGTCGAACTGAAACGGTAATATTTTATAGTATTAACATATTAAATTTTATTGCAAAACTATCTATTATATTTAATTTAAACCAAGCCGTTAATACTGTTTCAGAGTTCTCTATTGCTTCAAACATATTATTTTCTTGCAAAACTATTTATTGTATATTGTTATTATGTACTGATGAATAAACTACAGAATGACTACATCCACACAGAGGAAACTCTTGCAATCCCCGTGCTGCTTCCACGGGGCTGAAATACTGGCCATCTAAAAACTCTGATATTTCATCAAAAATTTTTACGTCGTCTTTTTTATCACTTGTATCTGCTTTTGTTATTTTACGTTATGATCTATATCCTTCTTTATGGACATAATAAAAAAAATACTTTATACTTTAAAGAGATGGACAATACTTAACATTTATGTGGCGATTATACTTTGTTAATAAAAAGAAATTGTAAAGTACTACCATTCAAGTATCAATGAAAATGTTTTAATTATATTTTTTATTCTGTATATGTGATTATAACATCTATTGTCACAACTTTTTTTAATTTGGTTATCTATTTTTTGCAAGAACAGTACGATTTGGGAACTTTTTTGGAAATTTTTTTGTACAAATTCTTTGATGACTGGTAAGACGTGGACTCTCCTTACCATTAGGTCCATGAATCATGTGTTTAATAACTTATTCTTGTATTTTTGAATCAACTGGCATTTCCGTTGAAATATGTTTATCTATGTATGTAGTAGTGAAAAATTTATTATTTAAATACAATGTTACAATAATATGAAAATGAGGTGATCCTCTTTTTTAAATTTCAATGGTACAAGCTTAAGCAATAGCTTCTCCGAAAACATTTTGTTTAGTTATATCATCTAAAATTAGTTTCCATTTTGTATTAAATAATCTAACAGTTATTTTCAGTATAATAGTTAAAGTCGTCTCTTTCGAAATGTTCTTAAAATTTTTTTTATTAATTTTTATTTAGGGTTAAATGTTACGGTGATACAAAAATCAGGTTGTTCCAACTTTCACGTTATTGCCATTAAATCTTGATAGTGTTTCTGCATATATCTAGTACCACCGATGTATGTTGATGGCAAAATAAAAATATTTTTATCTTCATTGTTTTGAAAATTTCTTTTCAGGCACTAAGCATTATAGGATTTATTTATCCTTGATAACATTCAATCCTTAGAATTTTTTGGTTATTGTGAAAAAAATGTATTCTATTGCTCTTCATTATTGCTCTTTATTATAATACATGCATGCAAAAAACTTGTTGCGTTTATCCTACGGCATAAAGTAGGAGATTTAAAATTTTACTATTTGGTCGATAAGAAGTTCAATATAAATAACATTTTTTACCATAAGATTTTCTGCTCTTGTTAATCGTATGTACTGCATCCTACATCTGCTACTGAAAATAATAAGAGAAATGCCATTGAGTTGACACGCTGTATTCGGCATTGACAGCATCGACAATGAAACCTATAAAAGCGTTAATAAATTAGATGATAATATTCATATAAATTTTCAGGTAGCAATGCAAGACAATATCAGTGGAGGCTTGCTACCTCATAAGCTTCAATTTAAAATAGGTACAATAGTAGCGTGGATTCGAAATTTTTGTACATCAAACGGCTTATAAAACGGCACACGATTGCGAATTATTAAATTGTTGAAGTATAACGTAATAGGCGAAATAGTAACGGGAAAGAAAATTGGTATGAAAGTTTTTGTTCAAAAAATAACAACAAATACTTATAATACCTAATTACTATCTTTTATTTAATACAGAAAACAATACCCATTAGTTGTAGCATTTGCTATGACTATAAACAAGTCTCAAGGTAAAAGTTTTGATAATGTGGGATTGTTATTAAAAAAACCTTTGTTTTCTCATAGTAAATTGTACGTGGCTTGGTCAAGATGCAAAAATTAAAATGTAATTGTTATTTAAATAGATAGAAAAAATATTTTAGATACTAAAAATATATTTTGGTAAAAAATTTTTGATTATAAGTTATAATGTATCTAATAATAACAACATGATTTAAATATTCTTATATGTATAGACAAAATTGATTACCTAATAATACATTTCAGGAATGTCTATTGTGGTCATGTATTGTACTAATTTCAATATTAATTTAAAACAGAATAGGAATAGCTAAGTCTTCGTGATTTAATATGGCTTTATAAGTTGTCTTATAAAATAAGTCATCTTAATGCGAAACGTCCATGGTTTGTTTTAATGATAAAAAAAATGTAATTAAATTCATGTATGAACTCGTTTTATTAAGATGGATACTAAATAATGCGATCCATACACATGAGAATTTAAATTTTACAAATAGTTTATTATAAATGCTACCACAAAAAAAAAACTTATTGTACAAAGAACTTTATACTTACAAATAAATTGAATTATATTTGATATAATTTCGTTTCTAATCGTTTTATTACTTGTATAAATGGTTAATAATTATTCGTGTGTGTAAAGTCTGCCTAATTGCCATCTGGGCAGTGTGAAAAAATAGATGAAAGATAAGTTTATTGTAAAAATAGAAAATATTTTCTAATTAGTTAACATTCTTTATGAATGAACATATGATATTATACTTATGATGTATGAAGCTATATTTTTAGTGGAAGAGTTTTAGTAAAACACTAATGAATAAATGATATTTAATCTATTAATATAAATGGTCTTATATAGTAAAACATTGCTTGGAATGGCCCACACAGTGAACTATGTGATATAACAAATAACTTTATAACTTAATGTATAATTAAAATGAAGCTTTGCGCACGATACCCTAGAAATCAATCATAACTTTCAATTTGTTTTTGACGATGGGATGAATCACGTCGAAAAGACTGTTTTGTTTTGAAGTAATTTAATAATGCAGCAGATTAAAAATAATAGATTAATTAGTATACGGCACGTACACGTCTGTATACACATCGAGGTCCAAGAAAGACTGTATAATTCCTATCAGGTTCCTGAAAAGTATGTGGGGAGTGGTGTAAGAGTGGTAGGGGGTCACAAAAAAATGCGTGGGACGATTGTGAGGGGTCTGTGGGGGGCTGTAGGGGTTTTTGGAAAAACTGCGATGTGTCAAAATAAGGGCAAAAATCACGGGTATTAACCTTATTTTGTGAAGAGGGACAGTGGGGGGTAATAAAGGGTGAATGAGGGTCTGTAGGGGGGCTATGGGAGTTTTGTGGCATGTATTACCGAGATAACTATATAATATGAGAATGTATATATGTATGCGCAGGGTTTCATTTGTACTTATAAATCATAAATTCACAAAAGTAAATAAATTTTCTTCAAAAACACAATTTCAGATAAAGATAGGCTAGGCCAGTTCTAGATTCAACCCTCTTAGAGTGGTACGGGAGATGGGGAGCTTTGACTATGGCAGTAAGGGGAGAAGGGTAGTGTGAAGGGTTACGCCATACATTGAGCCATAATTTTACTCCAATATTAAGCCATACTTTGAGCCACACTGTAAGCCATAGTTTGAGCTGTCTTTAAAGTTACAATTTTAGCAATACCTTAAGATTTATTCAACGTCATACATTGAGCCAGACATCGTGCCATATTTTAAGCCATGATTTTATCCATGCATTAAGCCATACTTTTACCTGTATATTCAGCCATACTTTGACTCAGCTTTTAAACCATACCTTCAGCCGTACCTTTAGCTATACTGTTGACCATACATTTCATCGTAAATTTAGCCAGACATTGTGTCAGACTTTAAGCCATACTGTAAGAACATACATTCAGCCAGAAATTGTGCCATAATTTAAGCTTTTTTTCATCCCTACATTTAGCCATACTTTTAAAGCCATACTTTAGGCCATACTCTTAGCCCTGCATTAAGCTATACTTGGAGCCATACTCATATCCAGGCATTCATCCAGACTTGAAGCCAGACATTGAGCCATACTTTCAGCCAGATATTAAGCCATACTTTGAGCCATACTTTGAGCCATACCTTAAGCCACACGTTGTGTTGTTTTTAGAGCTATACTTTTAACTAAATTTTAGTCTTACTTTCAGCCGTAAATTTAGCTGGACATTAACTCACACTTAAAGCTTTACCTTAATCTATAGCTTTAGCAGGACGTTGAGCCAGTCACTTCACAAAATGAACACCGCAAGTTTATTGAAAAATACTATAGTTTAACGACCGAATGATATGTAGTGCCACTAACCTTATGTTTTAATAACTGAAACACTGCTTCTTAGTTGGATCCAAGATTCAAAAATTATTAAGTTTTAACGTTTACCGGCAGATGGCACAAGGTATGAGCTAAATATGTCACTTACGGTATGGCTAAATGTATAGCTCGAGCGCGCGGTGGCTCAGTCAGCTAGGTTGTGGATTGGCACGCGGGAGACCGTGGTTCGACTCCCGGCCAGTCCAACTTTTCGGGCAAGTACCTCTGTGATAATTCACATGTGCTTTTTCACCACGCAATGCTCCTCGAGGAGGGCTTAGGTGACCTCCTCGCAGCAAAATTGCCTACTTTCCCCCTACCCCCCTCCCAGTAATGGGAGGCCTCCCATTCCTCTTCCCTTTCTTCTCCAAAGTGCTAAGTGCCCTTAGTAGTGCACTTATTAAAAGAAGCCGGACGTAAAGCACTATAATATAAAAAAAAAAAAAAAAAAAAAAAAACTATATATGACCTTTGTATACTATACGAACTCTATATAATTTTTTTGTATTTAAAACGACAACGTATTGAAAGACAAGCCGGACATAGAGCACCATGATATATAAAAAAAAAAAAAAAATGTATAGCTCAAGGTATGGCTTGTTAATTCGCTAAATATATGTCTCAATGTCTTGCTCAGAGTCTGGCTGAATAAATGGTTAAAAGTATGGCTCAAAGTATGGCTTTATGTATCGAGAAATATACAGCTAGTTACATCTCAAACAATAGATATAAAAGTATGGCTAAAAGCTTAGCTCCACGTATGGCACGATGTCTAGCTTAATGTACGGCTTGAAGTAAAGCTTAAAGTATTGCTAAAAGTACGTTTTAAAGTACAGCTTAAACTATTTCTTATAGTATGGCTGAAATCACGGCTAAATTTATAGCTTGAAATATCGCTAAAAGTCGGGCTATATGAGTCGCATATTATCTGGTTTAAAGTCCAACCGCACGCAGTTTACATATAAAGCTGTGTGGTTTTCCCTCAAAACTTAATTAACATAATGTATTTGAAAATAAATGGTTTTCATAAAATATTGAGCAATATATTATTGAACGCGCTGCTTGACCTTGGACTTCAAACTTTGTCATTTGTTTTCTTTGTACAGGTTACAAAGACAGTGGAACTGTTTGTTACGACGATACAATTATTTTTCGTACCTAAGATAATTTTACCCTGCTAACTAATAAAAGTCATGTGGCACTTCAAAATGTGTACGGAAAATGTAAAACGATTTTCTAACCTGGTACACGAATGATCAGAGTTGGTCACGTTAGTATACCTATATGCATATGTGTGATTCCAATGTAACTGACTTGACAATGCATTGAAGATGTAAAGATACTCGCACATAGTCAAAATGCAGTGATAACATGCATTGAGTTTACTGTAATAATGACGCTTTTTCTCCTTTAATAATTAAGTAGATTATTGTTAGTATGTAACCATAGTTTGTTTTACTAAAATGTATAAGTGATAAGTTTGCTGTGGCCTTCTGGCTAAATGTCTGGCTCAAAGTTTGGCCGAATGACTGGCTGAATTCAGGGCTTAAGATGTAGCACTACGAATTGCACAATATCTAACTAAAGATATGGCTTAAAGTATGAAGGCTTAAAGTATGAAGGTATTAAAGGATTTTTACCTGAATGAATGTTCTTAAACTATGGCTTGAAGTCTGACTCAATGTATAGCTGAATGTACCGCTAAATGTATGGCCGAATAGATGGTTAAAGGTATAGCTAAGAGTATGACCTAATGTATGGCTCAAAGTACGGCTTAATGTCTGGCTGAATCTTCAGCTAGATGTATTGCAACAATCATGGCTGAATGTCAGACTATATGACTCGCATGTTGTCTGTCTTAATGCATGGTCTTGTACAGCTAAAAAATGTGGATAAATGTGTGGCTAAATGTTTGGCTTAAAGTATGGCGATAACTACCGCTATAAAAGTATGGCTAACAGAATAGCTCTAAGTATAGCACGATTTCTAGCTACATGTACTTTCTTAAAGTGTTGCTCAATGTCTAGCTGAATATGTAGCTAAATGTTTAGCTATAAGTATGACTAAATTAATAGCTTCAAGTAGGGCACATTGCGTGGCAGAACGTATTGCATGATGTATGGATGAACGTCTATGGCTTAAAGTATGTCTCAATAAATGGCTTTTAATATGGCTAAATGTATGGCTTAAAGTATGGCTCGAAGTATATTTAAAAGTATTAATCAATATATGGCTTAATGTGTGGCTAAATTGACGGCTGAATGCATTTATAGAAGTATGAATCAATGTCTGGCTACATGACTGGCTAAATAGTTGAACTTATACAGTTAATAAACAGAACTGTATAATCTTTGCTCCAAACTTAATTAACGTAGTACTGTTGAAAAATAATTACATTTATCCTAGAGTGAAAATTTATCATAAAACACCATGCTAGACCTTGGACTTTAAACTTTGTAATTTTTTTTTATACAGGTCATGAATACACTGAAACTGTACACTGTGATAAAACAACTTTTCTCTGTAGCTCAGAAAGTTTTGTCCTGCTTGTTTATTTAAGTTTTTAGACTCTTAATGTGGTGTATTGTAAATGTTAGACGATGTGTTATTCTTGTATGCAAATAATAAGAGTTAGTCACATAAGTATTTACATATGAGTTTGGGTAATTGCGACGTAGTTGACTTTAACGGTATTTCGAGGACGTTTGGATACTCTTACATAGTCACATTGTCTCTATAATTCTTTAAAAAAGTGTGTTTATATTTTTCTTTAAAAAACTAGTTGTAAGGGCAACAGTATTTTGGGCCGCAAGAAATAGTTATTTGTCTTAGCAAAACCTTATTACGTGTCTGGAAATCAGTAATCACTGCTACAAAGGTTTAGGATAACGTAATATCTACAAGTAGTAGGTTTTGGAAACTTGACGAGGAAGTGGTGGTGGAGGCGAGATTTAAGCTCACTGTACCTATAAGCAATGGTGCAAACAAAATAATCAGGACTTGAATTTAAAAAAAACTATTTATCATCAATAAATGATTTATTTAGTTATAATTTACTACAAAATAGATTTCGCTTGTAATACTGTTGTTAACAGTTGCTAGAGAATATATATGTATAAAAGTAGCGTCGTCATATGTATTTGTATAAGAATAACTATGACAACTTAGATGAACGAGCCAGATTGAAAATTTTTCAGCTTTTATTGTTAAAAAATTGTAAGACTACGTATTTAATGGTTTATTATGATAAGCGCTTTTTCATACTAGAGGCTATTAATTTAACATTGAAGAACATAATGCAAACGAGCTACGCTAATTTTTGTTGAACCAGAATAATTTTATATTGCGCTAGACGATAGTCAAGATTAATATAGATGCACTTGACATAACCCTTTCCAATCATTTTTTTGTATACCAAACGAGCTACATTTATTGACTGTATTGCGTCACCTGTCAAACTAACCTTTGGAGAGTTGGTGACTTTAATTTTTAACTCAAAAACATTGTTAACTCAAAAACTGTCCATTTTTGGGACTTGCGCCTGTGGAAACCTTAATTTTGGCGATTATTATCTACAGCATGTATAAGATTTAGTCTATTTTACCAAGAACCGTAAGTTCATTAAGTTGCTGTGGGGTCTGTTGTAATGGGGATACTATATGCATAAGCTATCTTTCCTTGCTCTCACCTAAGGCAGTATGTATATGGGTGATTCTGCTGTAACTTACTCAGATCGTGTCCGGTACTTATACTCACGTGCCGTGAAGAAATCCAAAACTTTAAAAACGTCAGATTGTGTTAAGTGTTGTTGACTTTACTTGACATATTATCTCATAATATTATATATATTCATCTTTTCATTGAGATAATTGATCATTTAGAGTCAAATTTTCCATTTTGACCCATGTCTGCAACTCGATCTCACTCATGAAAGCTTTCACCGGTAAACAATAAGGCTTGTATGCACCTTGGACGTGTAAGCATTACATACTCTAGCTATTGGTGATTAGATTTGTACCTAAGTCACATTGAAAATCGACAAAGATAAGTGAGTTTTCACTTTATACATTTTGTCCGCATATTTGCACCATAAATGTAGTTTTAACAAAAATCAGTTCAAACTGGTATTTTTTTGGAATTGGAATGCTAACCAATAATCACTTTTCAAAGTAAACAACAAAAATAAATCAATCTTTACCACAGTAGTAACTTAAGTTGGTACCTCTTGAATAGCCAAACTCTTCTATTTGCGTATTTCGTGCGTATAATAGCTTAGAAATATCTATTGACACATACAGGATGGACAGCTCATTCAAAAAAGGGAGCCACTAGAAGAAATAATAAAGCTCACTAACAAAAAGTCAAGGGCACATCTCTCTGTCTATATAAATTTAACTACTTTTATCTTAAATTAGCAGCTTGTTCTTCATATTTCCTTAAAAGCAGACCAGTAATTATTCCCCAGCGTAGAAAATTTATTCCCGAGTGTTTACGAAAAATGCCATAGTTTTCCGACTTCTGTAAGATATACTTTAATATAATATTTCCATACTAACAATTAATTTTATCATTTTTCAAGGCTATTAAAAATACCAATATAAACCTTTTTTTTAAAAAATTACACTTATAACGCAATAAAAGGGGGGGCTGTCATGCGGAGCACGCAGGGGGGCGTCGCCCCACTAGTGTACATATATATATATATATAATATAGTCATAAGAGTTAAAGCAAGGTTTTGCTCTCCCCCACTCCCCCCAGCTCCCCCTCAGCTTCCTCCCAAATAACGTAGTTATTTATTTTATTTTCTTGCATTTTTCAAGTAATCCTACTATTTTGCTAGCTCTCCGCCACTTCCTCCCACTTCCCCCAGCTTTCCTATGTATAATGTGAATATATTCGTAAAGTTTTATATATTAACTGTTACAAGTGGTCTAATTTGCACATATAATTTTATTTCAACAAGAAATTTTATTACGATTATCTTATTTCCGATGTTAATTTTGATTACATACTCTTAAATGTCTTTTTAGGTGCTCTGCTCTTACGCAACCGTTTCAACGATTTTGACAAAAATTTTTTTTAACGTTTTTTTACGACTTTTTAAACGTCTCTGTTGATAATAATTTCTTTTAAAACTTTTAGCATTCAATACACTTAAAATTTATTTCAATGATTTAGCATTTCTTTGCGTGACGCAAATAGTTTTTTTGTCTAATATTGCAATGCTACACAGATCACGTACAGAAAATTTTTTCTTGTGAATCTTTTCGTGCGACAATAGACACTTTTAATTTAAAAGGTTTGAGTTACATTTGTCACACTGATAGAATTTTACATCCATAATGGTGTATCTGAAAACATATTACAAAAAACGGATTGCTTATGATTACATAAATCTGGGTACTAGACGGTACTGAAATTTGCTTTTTTGATAAAAGAGAAAATTTGCAAGAAAGTATAAAAATAGTTAATAACTATAGTACATTTTTGTTATTACTGTGAAGTTTTATTCTAAATAATATTTTCAATTTCAAATATGTTTTCTCATTCAATTTAGATAAAAATTTTTTTTGGGTTCTTACATCTAGACAATGCAAAATATAGTTGCCCCTTAGAAAATAATGGTTTTCTAAAGTATAATCCTAAAGCATCAAAACTTTGACCTTGAGATTTATTGATAGCCATAGAAAAAGCTAAGGTAAATGGAAATTTTTTTCCGTACAATATAAATGGTCGCGAAGAAGAATTGTTAGTTTGTTGTGTTTTTCTTAAAATAAAGACTTTATTTTATATTTATTTACCTGTGATTATTTCAGCTTCAATGTTGTATTTAAATAATTTTTTAATTCATAATCTTGTACCATTGCAAAGTCCTTTAGATATGTTCAAGTTTCATATCAACAGAACAATAGCGTTAATTTTTGAGTTCAATTCATGTAGAGGAAAACTTTTTTTAATACTATTTAAATATGCTGTAGGAAAATTAATATAAATATTATCGTCTGATTTATCTACTCCTTTGTGAGTCACCTTATCAATACTATAGTACGTTACTAATGTTCCTACCATATTATTTTAAATTTTTTTGTTAAAAAAAATGAGTGTATTCATTGTGAAATGTTATTATAGCTATACTTATAAAAGAATCATCATCATTATTAAAAATTTTAGAACATACATCGCTTGTTTTCCATGTCTAAGGAATTCTAAAAGTTTAAATTTTGCCTTCTCCTATATCAAGTAGCTATGAAGAAAATTTTTTGTTAATTAAACGTATATCATTCTTTAAAGAAAAAACAGTAAATAAAGGCCAAATGTTAAAAAATTTTATGGTTTTTTGAACAATAGTAATTTTGCTTTCGTTTTTCACTACTGGGAGAATTTGATGAAAGTCTTCACCTAAAATTATTATTTTATTTTCAAAAGGCTTATAACTACTAGATAAATCTTTTAAAGTCCTATCAACGACTTTTAATGCTTTTTTCGGTATCATAGAAGCTTTATCCCAGATAGTTACTTCTTCATTACGTAATTTTTGTTCATCTGGCTCAAACTGGAAGAATGCACTTTCTATAGTGCTTAAGTCTAAACGAAGTCTGAAATTTCTGTGAGTGGTCATTCCTCTTGGGAGCAGAATAGAAGCAATACCTGTCTAAGCCATTGTAAGAATTTTTTTTTCAATTGATATAAAAAAATTAATTAACGTTTTGTATAGAAAAGTGTTTTCAGATTAACCAGGACCATTGATAAAAAAAAATTTTTTTTTTTAATTTATTATTTTTTGAAAAATTCGACGTTAATTATAATTAAGTTGTAAAAAAGTTTCATGGAATTTCTGTTTACAAAATATTCTTTTATCATTGTGAGTATCGATATTTTTTTATATCGTTTCTGTTGGTTCTGGTCAACTGGAATCATTACAAGACATATTTTCAGAATTAAAAATTTTGTTTAAATGTAAAAGAGCTTTATTTCGATCATCTTTACAATCTTCAATGAAAAATTTTTTGTATTTGTTCCAAATAATATTACTAAAAAAATTTTCTGACATAATAAGCCATGCAAAAAATTTTCGTAGTTGAAAAGGCAGCATGACGTTTCATGCTTCTTTAAAAATTATATCGTTTTGAAAATTGTGTTTTACTAATTGCATAGAAATAGCGGTTTCATTGTAGGTACTGTAAGTAATATCAAATCTTAAATCTATAAAAGAAGTTTTTTCTGCTACTTTGTTTAATATCAATTTTAAATAAAATCTTTCCTGATCTTTGGGAAAAACTACATTTTATCTGCCGATTGTAATATTTTTTTCAACACGTTTCCGTTTATTCCATTGTTTTGTTTCATTGTTGAATGTATAATATTCAGAAATATTTACGTATTTTATTGATTTTGGACTTTCATCAATTTTATTTAGTTCAAACCATACTATTAGAGGGGTTTTTTGATTTTTAAGTGATTATAGAAGTGATTTTCAAGTAAATTAAAAAAAATAATAATAATAAAAGCAGGATAGTAGTAGTAGTAGTAATAGTAGTAGTTATAGTATCCATTGTAGTAATAATAGTGATAATAGTAGAAAGTAGTAGTAGTAGTAATTTATAATGTTCTTACGCAGATCTATCTCCAACTTCAAATTTAGACTTCAAGTTCTCTGTAGATGTAAAAGAAAGAATTCTTATTTTCGTTGCAATTTAAGAGTTTAATTTGCTGTCAAATTTTCGTTTAGAAATTTTGTAACTTCTTAAAACGAATTGACGAAGTAAAAGTAAACGAAGAAAAGAGTACCAATAGGCCAAAATTTTGGTTGTAAAAATTTACCAATGGGCCAAAATTTTTGTTATAAAAAATTGAAAGAAAATAAGCAATCAACTAACGATTCTGTTCAAACAAAATCAATTTGTTATTCTTACAATGTAGTAATTTTGTAATTGTTGGCGATATTAGAAATCTTTCAATACGTTGTCGTTTTAAATACAAAAAAATTCGGTATTAGTCAGGGAAAATAAAAAATGATTGTTAAAAATTTATGTAAATTATTTTGATCAATATACATTTATTACATACAATAATTTAAAGTAACAACTTATATACTTTAGGTTTTTTTCCATACTTCGTAAATCTAATTTGCAACTACGGGGGCTGGTGTGCAGAGCGCGCAAAGGTCATGTAAAGTTTTTTTTTTTTTTATATATTAAAGTGCTTTACGTCTGGCTTCTTATAATAAGGGCACTACTAAGGGCACTTAGCACTTTGGAGGAGAAAGGGAAGAGGGATGGGAGGCCTCCCATTACTGGGAGGGGGTACGGGGAAATTAGGCAATTTTACTGCGAGGAGGTCGCCTAAACCCTCCTCGAGGAGCATTGCGTGGTGAAAAAGCACATGTGAAAATCACAGAGGTACTTGCCCGAGAAAGTTGCACTATGGCCGGGAATCGAACCACGGTCTCCCGTGTGCCAATCCACGACCTAGCCGACTGAGCCACCGCGCGCTCTGTCATATATAGTTATAAGAGCTTTAAAATATTTATTGACACATACAGGATAGACAGCTCACTTAAAAAAGGGAGCCACTTAGAGTAATAATAAACCTCACCAACAAAAAGTCAAGGGCACATCTATCTGTCTATATAAACTTTACCACTTTTGTTTGAAATTAGCAGCTTGTTCTTCATATTACCTTAAAATCAGACCAGTAATCATTCCCTAGCGTAGAAAATTTATTCCCGAGTATTTTTAAAAATGCCATAGTTATTTGAATTCTGTAAAATATACTTCAACATAATATTTTCATACTAACAATTAATTTTATCATTTTTTAAGGCTTAAAAAAATATTAATACTAACCTTATTTTGGAGAGATTACACGTATAACACAATAAAAGGGGGGGTTGGCACGTCGAGTGCGCAGGGGGACGAAGCCCCACTAGTATATATATATATATATATATATATATATATATATATATATATATATATATATATATATTATTTTCGGTGTGCTCTCTCCTTTCTTCTTGTGCTATGAGGCAAGGGTCCACGCCTTATCTTTTTTTCTCTCTCTTTTTAACACTCCCAGCATGATAGTGAGGATAGTGGAATACTACGCCAGTGGTGAATCCTTGTAATGCAAGAGTGGGCCCATGCATTTCATTTATTATGACGGGGTCATTTTTTTTATTAGCCCGAAAAACACCAAAACTCGACTCGATGTAAAAGTTGAGGCTTAGGGCTCGTTCTAATGCCCTGTGTACGTGTACTACTGTTTCGTTATGTTTAATGCAAGAAAAGAGGACAGGATGGTGGAGACATATAGCCAGTGAGACGAGCAAAGAGAATTGTGAGTGGAAAAAGCGAGAATAATAAGAAGAAACGTGTATCAAAGGACTGTAAGTGATGTTAACGTTAATACTGGTTGTGCCGACATAGCTATACGTGTAAATATTAGTGAGTTAATTTTAAAGGTAGGTTGGTAGAAAAATAGATAGGTTGTCTATTTGTAGCGATTATTGTTATTTATTCATTGTATTTTTACAGTGTCTCTTGTAAAATTGTAATGCACTGAAAATATAGGAAGTTTGTGTATATTCGTATAGTTAAGGGAAAAACGAGACGTGTGCAAGCTAGGTCGTATGAGAGAAGTAGGGGGAAAAAAGAGATAGAAGAGATTTGAGGCAGTAGGACGCGAGTAGTAAGACTGAGAGGATTCCTTGACGGGCATTCAAAAGAAAAGGATGTAGAGCATGTGCACTATCGGGACGTCGTCCAATCTATGTATGTCACCAGCTTTTGGTGATCTACGGGAGGTATCATCTACAGCCTGGCTAAAGACTACGCAATTACGAGAAACAGGATGGCAGTGGGCGACATCGCAAGGACACGACGCCCATAACTCTCTGGAGATGGTGGCCTGGTGGTATTTTGCGTAGTGCGTGGTAAGGTTAGCGACTAGTGGGAAAGTGAGGGAGAGGGACATAGTATGTGGTACCGAGGTGAGGTTGTGCGAGTGTAGGATATTTCCAGGATAAGGGTTAAAAGTGGGCGTGTGGATGAGTGTGTATGGTTGACGGTATTGTGGATTTCTTCGTGGGTGAGGAGAAGATTAAGAAGTTGTACGCAAGGGGTCAAAGTTGCTGAGAGAGTGAGAGAACGAGAGGTAGTGAGAATAAGGTAGAAGCTAGAGAAACGCGTACGTGAGAGCGAAATGAAGTGGTCCAAAAGGAAGATGTTCAGGTCGGGGAAGAGAGCTTGGTGGGCGAGATCGCTTTAATCACGGGTGAGTCGATGCATTCAAGATGACGGGAAACTGTAGCACTGCACTTTAAAGAGGTATCAAAAGTGGGTGTGTGTTTGCGTATTAGAGGAGCTGTCTGAGCTCGGAAGTCGGTGAGAGGCCGCTTGCCCGTGGTAACAGGGCAAGAAGAGAGCGCGCTTATCCAGATTTATCTGAGCCTCGGTAATCAGCGAGAGGCCGCCTGTCTTTGTCAATAGGATGAGGAGAGAGTGCGGGTATCCAGAGTCACCTGAACCTTGGCAGTCGGTAAAAGGCCGTCTGTCTACTGCAATAGGATGTAGTAGGAAGTGTGTGTGTGTGTGCGCGTTCGCAGCGTCGTCTGAGACTTGGTTAACTATCGGGTGAGGCCGATGGTAGGACTCCCTGCAACACTCAGTGTGCGTGTTCGCAGCGTCGTCTGAGACTCGGCAGACCAGCTGGTGAGGCCACCGGTAGGACACCCTGTAGACAACGAGAGAAAATATAGCGTGTGCTCTCGTCGTCAAGTTGATGCGTGAGGTAGCTTGTGATCAAAGGCGTTGCGTTGTGGCCGAGTGCTCTCGTGATAGAACCAGGTTGTTGTAACTTTAGAATGAGCTATTATCTAGGTTGGGTGTGGGAATTTTGAGTGTGTATGTGTTTGTGTAGGTGTAGGTAGGTTTTCGAATGCGGGTTATGAGAGCAAAAGTGTGTGTGTTCTGCAAATGGCGAGCTAGCGCTGGAGGTAGCGTCGATTCTTTAGAAGTGTTCATCTATTATAAATGAAATAAACAGTCGTCTAAAGGTGAAATTCGTGTTAGTGTATTAATTTATATGAGCGTGAAATATTCACATCCTGATAATTTCCCTCGGGAACTGTCTGCCTCCTGACGGACAGTTCACGGCAGGGCCTCCTCTAGGTAAGGAGTCTAAATCAGAAAAGCAGAGCTAAGCGAAGCCAAGGTGTTCGAGAGAGTATTGGGTTGCAAAGTTTTGTTGTTTTAAGTATCGTATGTGATGAAAGGTGTTTTAGTGCGTTGTATCGGGACAGTTGTATTGATCCATTGAAGACTTGTACTTTCACTTTTTTTCTTATCAAAATTTATAAATTAACATTATTTTATATAATTTTTTAATTTTTGTTAGTAAGTAATCAAAAAAGGTTCTATACAGGTAACTGAAATGAGAGCATAAGGTTTTAGTTTATAATATTTATCAACTATAACTATAGTAGGCATGTGACTCTAATGCTTGTTGGTAAATTAGAATTCAATACGTCCAATAGGTATACAAGCGAACGTCGATACACTTTAATCATTGCATCAATAGGCTCATATGTATAGATGGCGGTACTCTTTATACAAGCACTCTCTATTACCATCCATACATGCCCTTTCTCAATATATAAGATATAGAAATAACTTGACAATACAAATCCACATAATTTCTTTTTCAAGAAATTTTCCTTTGGAGAAAATAATTCAGAACGAGAAAAAATCCTCCCCGGGTGCAGATCGAACACACAACCTCCTGTTTACTAGACAGTTGCTCTACCACTTGAGCTACCGAGGAGCTGTGCATTCACTCGCACCGTAAGTTTAGATAAGTTCTCGTTTTCAATTCTTAAGCTGTCTTTCACCTAAGCTCGATAATGTAGGCATGTGACTCTAATGCTTGTTGGTAAATTTATTTCTTGTCAAGTTATTTCTATATCTTATATATTGAGAAAGGGCATGTATGGATGGTAATAGAGAGTGCTTGTATGAAGAGTACCGCCATCTATACATATGCGCCTATTGATGCAATGATTAAAGTGTATCGACGTTCGCTTGTATACCTATTGGACGTATTGAATTCTAATTTACCAACAAGCATTAGAGTCACATGCCTACATTATCGAGTTTAGGTGAAAGATAGCTTAAGAATTGAAAACGAGAACTTATCTTAACTTACGGTGCGAGTGAATGCACAGCTCCTCGGTAGCTCAAGTGGTAGAGCAACTGTCTAGTAAACAGGAGGTTGTGTGTTCGATCCGCACCTGGGGAGGATTTTTTCTCGTTCTGAATTATTTTCTCCAAAGGAAAATTTCTTGAAAAAGAAATTATGTGGATTTGTATTGTCAAGTTATTTCTATATCTTATATATTGAGAAAGGGCATGTATGGATGGTAATAGAGAGTGCTTGTATGAAGAGTACCGCCATCTATACATATGCGCCTATTGATGCAATGATTAAAGTGTATCGACGTTCGCTTGTATACCTATTGGACGTATTGAATTCTAACTATAACTATACTTTAAACGTAGATAAGTTAATATATTTACGAATTTATTTCAGAAATTTGAAATGTATTATCTATAACCTATTACATATTTTTATAAAACAATGTACATCGAACCTGGTTTAATTTTTTCGACATATTTTACAAGTTTTTCTTACACCATATCAAACATCGTTAATGATCTCTGGTGATGATGGAGATGGCTCAGTATAATCCACCAATGGCCAATGGTTTAGTTTTGGACTCTTGCAGAGAGGTGACTGGTGGCTAAACCTCATTCTCTCCGTAAAGTAGGCAGTTGAGGATGCTAGTGACGGTGTTGATGGTCACGGTCTACAAACAGCATTTTCATCTGATTAAGCTGGTGATGGTGGCATATACCACAACAGGCCGCTGTTGCTTGATGATAATGAGAGCCGTAGAAACCTCTCAACGTTATCAGTCATCGGAGCTACTGCATTTCGCAGTGTTAAATCAAGTATCTCTGAAACGTAAGAAAAAAAAAAAATTGAGAACTTATTTTCTTGCTCTTGCAAATATAAAAATTTACCATGGATATTGGGTAAAACGACATCTGGGATGTTCCAAAAACTACATCTTGCTATAGGTTCAGGCAACAGTGCAGATGCCTCGTTGAAATACCTCTGATTCTCCATGCTACTAAAATACGACTTCAAAATCTTAAAGAACTGTGGATGAATGAGTTTTACCATCGGTATTTCGATTATACACACTTCAAAAGAGTAGTATCAAGTCTCTGAGAGGAGGGGTAGCATGGGAACGGAAGTTGTGATAAGAACTTTTTAATAAAAATTTTGTAAAATTTATAATATTTTCAAAATATCTCTTAGATGTAATTAGTTTTACGTAGAAAATGTTTTTTAACATTCATCAAGATTCTCTCACTAAGTCATAAGAAGCAGAAAAATCAGATCTGCATGTGGTTTAAACATGGTTAAGAGAATGGTGACGCATGTTGGTGGAGTATTGGACTGTAAGGGCATAAAATAAATTTTTGATATTACTGTATATGTCAGATAAAACTGGCTCTTTCGCGAATAGCTCTTCTCAAAAAGCATAATTTTACTTTTAATCGCTTTATACTTGGCTCTTTAAGCATTTAAATGGGAAATGTAAGAATTTAATGTAAGTATACATCATCTTGATATAACACTCGCAACGCTTCACTGTTACAAGGAGAAATGTGTCATGAACATAATTCAGGAGGATTTTAGTGAATTTGAGAAAAATATCTAACGTAGATGTTGCTGAAGTGTACCTTAGAGTAATATCTATAGTTAACACAGAGCGCGTGGTGGCTCAGTCGGCTAGGTCGTGGATTGGCACGCGGGAGACCGTGGTTCGATTCCCGGCCAGTGCGACTTTACGGGCAAGTACCTCTGTGA
Organism: Copidosoma floridanum; assembly: GCF_036245765.1. Classification (NCBI taxonomy): domain Eukaryota; kingdom Metazoa; phylum Arthropoda; class Insecta; order Hymenoptera; family Encyrtidae; genus Copidosoma; species Copidosoma floridanum. The sequence goes on from NW_028321893.1 coordinate 3,267,854, forward strand.
TTTTTCACATTTGCTTTTTCACCACGCAATGCTCCTCGAGGAGGGTTAAGGACGTTCGGTAGTGATTGAATTTTCCAACGAATTTTTCTGAAATTTTGACCAGACGTTTTTATTGTTGTAACAATAAACCAGTCAAAATTTAAAGAGGTTCCTCTGTTTCGTTTTCGAGATATTGAATTTCAAAGTCAAGGCATTTTAACACTGTCGCTTATGGGAGAACTGACTAAATCACAGTTTTAAGCAAATTGGGCCAGTGAATTTGGCCAATTTTTTTATATGTTACAGATAATGTTATTAATTTGATGTATACCAAGTTTTGCGACGATCGTCTGATTCGTTCATAAATAAAAAATTAAATAAAAGCTCGACCGAAACGCAACGGCAACGTCGCAAGTGGCGGGAAATTCAAAATGTTCCAGGATGTTGATCAGTAAATATCTCAATATTATTGTAGATATTTATGCATTCACGCATAAAATACAAGCTTACGTGTGTGCGTGAGTGTATGTACAGAACGCCCACCCCTTCCCATAAAAAACAATAAATGTTAATAACACGCTATTTATTTTTTTTTTTAATTTCAAATTTATTATTTCTTCTTAAGATACAATTTTTTTGCACATTACAAAATCACATGCTCATAGTTTGAATCACTCATCTTAGGCTTTGGGCATTCTTACGAATGAAATCTACAAATAGAAATACAATTGTTACAAGTCTTTCTAATTACTCATTTATTCATTTTCACTACACTTTTATAATAAATCAGTAACAAATACTTACAGCTTTATCACAAAAACATTGATACACGAACGCTGTCGTAACCGACGCAGCACGCAGCAGACGAGCAGACAGTGTAGAGTGTGCAGACTGCAGAGACACCTGATGCGTGTACATGAACACTCACACATTTAAGACCCGTACGACGTTGCCAAATCTTCATTCATCGCTGGTTTTCCCTCACCGCGCAAATGTTTCCCCCCGCTAACACTACCGAACGTCCTTAAGGCGACCTTCTCGCAGCAAAAATTGCCTAATTTTTCTCTACCCCCTCCCAGTAATGGGAGGCCTCCCTTCCCTCTTCCCTTTCTTCTCCCAAGTGCTAAGTGCCCATAGTAGTGCCCTTATTAAAGGAGCCGGACGTAGAGCACTCTAATATGAAAAAAAAAAGAAAAAATCTATAGTTAACACTATTGATAGAGAGTCTTTTCTACACCTATATAAATGCATGATTTTTTGTATACATTTTATGGTAGTTTTGCTATGTAACCGCTAATTGTCTCCCTCTTACAGAATTTCATAGATAAAGTGCTATAAATAAATGTTAAAGTGGAGCATGCTATCAGCTGAGTAAATTATTGCTTACAATCAGCATCATGGACCAACTATTCACAAACTCTGCAAATTCCGATTCTATAGAATGTTATGTCATTTTTCGTGATATAGTACAACTAGAACATCAACGTTTGTTGAATGATAATAACATTACAAGTATTCAAGATGTGATTGAAAATTGTGAAATAGTGCTTAAAAGTATTTCAGACTATAAGAAATCCATAAAGTTGTTATCACACATCAAAAAAAAGTTATTGAATGTTGAATGTCTAGCATCAACTTTTCTAGCAATCTTTTTTAAAAAATTAGGAGAGCAAGAATTAGGAATTGCTACATCTGCTGCAGGAAATTCGGAGAGGGTCACGTGGGAAGAAATTCATAGTGCACTTAATAAACGTATGCGAACCACTGTAATTAAAAGTTTCAGCAGAGAGACTCTGGATAGACCCTGCACTCTATTTAAAATTTAATAGTGAATATTTATAAGTTTTGTGTAATAAATAAAAGTTTTTACATTAAACTTCTACCTGCTATCGTAAAAAAAAGCTTGCATAAATGTTTAAAATACAGATAAACAGTGCTTTAAATGGGTCATTTTATCTGTTCTACATCCTACGCGTAATAAATCAAATTGCGTCTCTAGTTACACAGAATATATAAATAACTATAACTTTAGTGGCATTACCTACCCTGTAAAATCCAAACAGATACCTAAATTTGAGAAACAAAATTGTATTTCAATTAATGTATATTTTTAGAGAAAAATGAACAAAATTTGGAAATTCTACCCCTCTTTTTAATGGCAGAGAGAAAATAAAAGTAAACTAAGTTAAAGTATGTAAATCTACTGCTTATAAAAAATTACTACATAGATATAAGTTATGATGAAAGCATGAAAAAAAATAAAAAAATTGAAAACCAAGTGGGCGTTGAAAAATATATGGATAATGCCGCGCAAGATAAAGAATACGCAGAAGATGAAGAATACGAGGGAGATGAAGAATACGAGGAAGAAGAAGAAAAAGAGAGTCACGATAGTCACCGTGATAGTGATTTTAACAATAAAAATATTACTATGGGTGGATTAGAGATCTATTTCATCTTAATCCCAGCTCTTTAACTAAACACTAGCATTAGACACATATTTGTAATGGCTGCCTTTATTACTTTACAACTAATGATAAATTAAAGATCCATACGGTGGAGTGCGTCAAAGTAAACAAATGTAAAGTGAATTTACCAAATTCTGACAATAATATTTTAAGATTTAAAAATTGTTATAATAAGAATCCAGCAATATTTATTGTCTATGCAGGCTTTGCGTGCATACTACAACTCATACATGACGGGGAGAGAGCCATACAACATCATAAAACTCTAAGTGTGGGATTTTACGTGAAGTACAATTTCGATAACGCTAAATCACGATACATGTTTTATAGACAAGACAAAGAAAGTGACGAAGTTTCGGCTAGTTGGTTTGTTGTCTGTTAATCTAGAAACTTAAAAACATGGAGGGGGTTGTTAAGAATTTTTACAAACTTGCTAGACGTAACTATCCCCACCGAAAATTTAACGTGCGTGACTTCGATGAGACTTGGCAAGCAGATCTTGTTGAGATGCAGCCCTATGCGCGTGAGAACAAAGGCTATAGATATACGCTTACTGTAATCGACATATTTTCCAAGTATGCATTGGCTGTGCCAGAAAAACCAGTGATAAAATCTATATAAGTTAACGGAAGAGAACTAAAAAATCTTCAAATCAAACGCGGAAAAAAATTTTACAACTAAAATTCTCAAAGTCTTGTGAAAAAGTATGAAATTATTTTATACGCTTCATTTGGAAATCTTAAAGCATTGATGTGTAAGTAATTTAATCGTACTGTAAAAGATGCTATATAGAAAAAATTTAGCTTGCGTGTTAGCTATGAATAGATTGATACCCAACCCAAGTTAATTACAACAAATAATAATCACAAACATTGAACGATTGCAATGAAACCTAAGGATGCCTTAGCTGCTAATAAAGATAAGGCTTTGAAAACATTTATATCCACAGCAAAAGTAGAAGTAAAACATAAATTTAAACTCGATTATAAAGTTTTATTGAGTAACTCAAGTTATAAAGGCATATACGATATAAGGGATATATTTAAACAAACTATTATGTACGTTTTTTAGAACGAAGTTCTTTATGTCGCGTACTCGAGGGGCTGGAATTTTAAGACCGACAGATTTTTTTTTTTGAAACGGTACACGAAGTCTCTTCCTCTCAAGTTTCCCCCTTTTACCCCATCCCCATCACCTACTGTTCTCTACACACTTCCCCTCTCCCCACTATATATGTCTATCTGCCAACCGTGCCATGTTACTCTTCTGCACACCTTTGCCTACCATTCCTCCTCACACTCCGAAGCAATTAATTTTCAAACAAATTTTAATTTTATTTTCCCACAATAATTTTTATTTGATTTTGAATTTACTTCTTTTACAATTTAAAAAAAAAAAAAAAAAGAAAGAAAACACTTTCCAATAAAGATATTTAAACCCTCACTCAATCTCCTGCATATGAGGTCCAGTATCTTACCCACTCTGCTACGAGCGCTGCCGACTATAGAAACTCAGTTTCTTGTACTTATCGTGTGGTTCGTAACTATAATATTCCATTTTGATATGCATTCACTGATAATACATTCAATTCATGATAAATTATGTATTTGTTTTCTAAATAATACATCGAAAAAAAAAAATAAAAAAAAAAAATTAAATAAAGAAAATTCAAAAGAATAAAAATAAATAGAAAAATTAAAAAAAAAAAAAACAAAGGAAATACGGAAGAATAAAAAAAACAGGAATGAAATTGAATATAAAAAAAAAAGAAATGATGTATAAAAAAAAAGAAATGAAAAAAAAGGAAATTAAATAAAATAAAACTAAACAAGAAATGAAAACAAAAAATCAAATAAATGAATAAAAGATAAAGGGAATCAAAACAACAAACCAGGGGGGATAAATGGGTCATGGGACCCACGGTAAGAACAAAGTTCTTTAAACATGACATGAGTATAAAAACACGATTTCTCAGGTAACAAGGGGGTTGCCAGACCCGTAGGAAGAACGAAGCTCTATAAACGTTAGTACTGCATTCATGTAGTTCACTAAACCAAAACTTGAAAAACGAATAAAAAAAAAATAAAAAAAAAAATAGTTCAGTACTCACGATGGTTGAACTTCGTGAGTACCGTATTAATGCACGACGTTCTCACAAAGTTCAACCATCGTGAGTACTGAACTATTTTTTTTTTTTTTTTAATTCGTTTTTCAAGTTCTGGTTTAGTGAACTACATGAATGCAGTACTAACGTTCATAGAGCTTCGTTCTTTCTACGGGTCTGGCGACCCCCTTGTTACCTAAGAAATTGTGTTTTTATACTCATGTCATATTTAAAGAACTTCCTTCTTACTGTGGGTCCCATGACCCATTTATCCCCCCCTGGTTTGTTGCTTTAATTCCCTTTATTTTTTTTTTTTTTCAATTAAATCCGCTGAAACACGTTCTGATAAAAATATTTTAAAGTTTTTTCCCTACTCCACAACAACTTTATCACCAAATTTGGTTCTCACCTTCTTCAACTTTGTTACTATTAATGTTTCGCCAATTTTTTTGGTTCAGAGGAATTGCCCACTGGGTTATTTATTGAGTGCTGCCAAATCAGCCATCTATAATGTAATTTAAAAAATAACTAAATTAGTTGTGCAAGCTTATAAATAAAGGTTTTTTTTATAATTATAGATGAAAAGAAGCAAAAAAAAAATTCCTCAAAGTAAAGTCATACTCTGGTGAAAATGCATAACTATCAAAAATTTAAACAGAAAAATATAAAAGTAAATAGTTTAATTAAGGTTATAAAAATTAGTATGATAAAATAACATTATAACATACCTCAAAACTGAGTTTCGTTTCTTTAAAAAAATTTTTTTTGAGAGTTCTGTTAACTTCGAACTTCTTTTATAACTTCTATCCTGTTTTTGTACATTTGTTAGTCAGCAAATGATACTGCTGTCACCTAAAAATGAGGGCTGACCTTCTCAATCTAACTGATCTGCAAAGAGTGCAGCTTTGTTTTATATAGAGAATCCTCTATCACTTCAAGTGATTTTGCTAAAATCAGTTGATCTACATCCATCTCTGTTTCACTTGTTATCTCTATACGATTTGTACACCCTTTTCCCTCTTTCTTATTTTTCCATACTTTATTGGTTGCATTGCTCCCCAGATAATCATGAGTCAGTCATATTGACTAATTCTCTTTGACTTATGTTTCGCGCTTTGTTTTTGTTGTGATCATGTACGCATTAAACTTGTTGCTGCACGTCTTTCTCATCTGTTTTTGAAAAATTTTCTTGAGCATGCCATTGCGTAATATCTCCCTTTTGATTAGTCATTTCTTTGTAATGTCCCCTTTCATTATCCTTCCCTCTTCCCCCATCCACTATTTAAAAATGTCCTTAAGGTGATGTATCCGTAGAAGTAGTAAAAATAAATCATCGTGGGAGCTAAGAGCAATTTTATTTTGCTTCTCCGTATAAACTTAATGATTGCTTATATCATGAAAGCAGTTAATGTAATTTTCAAATTCAATAGTAGCTCTTACAGCGTTAGTTTTAACACCCTTTGCTTTTTTTATTACATTTTTAGTTTCCGTTAGAACACTGTAAATTTTACTTCTTAGGCCGACGAATTTTAAAATAATATTTATTTTGCACTCATCCTTAATGAGCCCAAAAACTACCTTATTGTTTAAGGGCATCATAAATTTATTATTTTCTGGATAATCTGATGTATCAAATTTTTATACGTCGGCTTTTATCATTTTCAAAATAATATAGTTCATAATCTTATATATAAGACTGTCTGTATCAGTATAGAGTAATTTTCAATTATTTTTTAGCTTGGAGAGCATATTGTCATAATAAAAGCGATGAACAAGAGTTTAAGATAAGTCTAACACACTAAGTCCAATATATATAAGCTTTCTTATTTTTACTTCTGTACGTTGCAGTTACATGGCTTTGAAATTTTCATCGAAAATTTTACAGCTGTGAGAATTAGGTTGAAAAATGTCAGATTTTGCATCATGTCGCTTACTTCAATGATGTAAGAGCTTAACATCGATACGTTTTCTCTCGTTTTTCATTGTTTTACCAAAAATTGGATTATTAAACAGTTTGAAAAGCATTTTTTTAGATTTATTTCTAGACTTTTTTCTCTGATTTCTAGTTAGGTCAACATATTTTTTGAGCCATACACTCTGCCAAAATTTTTAAAGCACAATGAATTTTTGTGATTCGTGAACTATGGTCTACGGCTTGCTTAGGAGCTTCATAATGCAAAACATAAGTTTTCTTATCATACAATCTTGTCAATAATTTTTTCTGTTTAGATCCTGAAGCTTCTGTACGATGTGAACAAAACGGTCAATTCTTATGAAAATCATGAAGCTCTTTTGGGTACTCTGAATTGATCTCGTAAGCACTTTCACTGTCAACTTTATAAAATCTTGAGGCTTTTCTTGAATATTTTTAACCCCCTTAAATTTTTCATAAGGCAGTGTTTAAGTCATTGCCCATCTATATAAATTATTTACATCAAAATAAACTATATACGTTTCAGTTTTATTTTTTGATAGTTTTTCATGTACTGACTATTGGCCTCAGCATATATGTCACAGCATTGGCTAATTCTACCTCTAATTCCCTTTTCGATGATTAAAAAAATATCAATATCGGTAATAAGTTCCAGTGAAATCTAGAAATGATTATGAATTACTTATTTGTATACAAATAATAGTGGTTGTACTTAGATATAGAACAACTTACGTTTGTTTTTTTGTAACATAGCATCTTAAATACATCCTGTTGTATTAAAATATTGTGCTATATCTAATTTATATATTTTTAAACAATAATTTCGAAATTTTTCAAAAATTTCTGTCAATAGTAGTACATCAGTTTTAAGATATAAGTCTGAGTATTCTTTAAGGTTTTTAATATCAAATGTTTTTCATATAGCTTTAGAATACACATAATCCGTACCACTTATATAAGTGTCATATAATTTACTGTAACAATTGTTTTGAATAGGAAAGGTAGTTTCTTTTAGTTTTTCATACGACGACACATAATCGAATGAAAATATACCTTTTCTTTTAAGCATATTACTTTGGCCTAAAGAGTAAGCATTGACTCTAAAATTTCATACTCCTTTTAGTAGGATGCCAATTTGTCTAGAGACTAGCGGCCTCCCGTCTTAGCTTCACCCGAGACTTACTAAATGGAACACGGTAGTATGTTAACATGTAATGTTAGACGTTTTCAGTTAAAAATTTTACGTATAATCCTGACACATCTCAGAAAAAGAATCTTCTTATTTAAAACATATTTGTTTGGAATCCATACAGTTTATTTGGCCGAATAATAAGCTGTACAAATTAAAAAAAAAAATAACTATGCTGAAAAGTACCGTACGATCCTTATGCCATAAAATAATCATAGCCATGAGGAGCCGTTACTTTGCAGTTTCTGCTGTATAATTGATGAAAAGGGCTATTTTTTAGAGCTGTTAAGATTTAAAACTCACGAAAAATATATATTAGAGAAAAATTTTTTTTGGAGAGTGTCCCGGTGGCTCAAGCTTTTTTTCCCTTCATATATATCTGTTAGGTTCGCTCAGCGCAGACCTTGGAGAGGATCGATGATTTCTGGTTGAATGCTTAGAGTCAAGAGGGTAATATAACATCATCGGTCAGTGGGGTTTCCGGTCTTGCGAAGAACAACTCTACTCGTAACGACTACCATCACTGAATGACTGACTTGGTTGAATAGTGGCCATCTTTAGTTAACGTAGTCTGTTAGTCGACCAATAACATTTCCAGAATTTTTAGTACAAACGTCTCTGTTGGTAAGGTTGTTAAAATTTAGGTGGGCCTTAAAAAAATCGATGGTTGAGTAGAAAGCATTTATGCTTAGAATGGCCCCAAAAAGGGCCAGTGGTGAAACTTTCAGTTATTCCTTATTATTATTCATTGATGATAAAGAGCTGGCTGCGGAAAGCTTGACTCTTACCCTTGAAGTCTCTGTGTATGGGGACCGTGATCGAGGAAGGTACGCCACTGACTAAAGAATATTTTGTCTTTGGATCGTTTCCTAGATAACCCACCGCTCATTATTGGTTGGGAAAGTGGGCCTAGAGAATACGTTCTATGAGGGAATGCCGTTAGGACGACCACTGAGAAGGAAGCCGTTGTGGCTGCCTGTGCTCTTCAGGGCTGTCTTCCCTGGCTTAAATTTGTAGTAAAAAATTCTCTGACGACACCAGGCCAGATGGTGAAAGGGCCACACAATCCTAAAGTGATGGAGCAGGTTAAGCTGTAGCTAGACACGTATCCTGGTGTTCTGCCAGAGACGTTATTGGTATGAATAATTTTTTTTTGCTAGCACTCGTCAATTATAGACGATCAGGATACAAGTACACTTAGGTCACTTACTTATTGATGAAAAGTGTTGTTGGTAACTGGGATGTCCAGCTGCTTGACTATCATCTACATTTACAATACAGCTCGATTAACTGCTGGTAGACAACTGCGGAAATATTTGAGACGCTCCAGCCTATCATAAACACACTGATTCAATTCTATTGAAGGTAGCTTCGATTTTATGTAGATACCACCTAGCGGATTCCACTAAACTAAAGTAAAAATCCGGCGTATTTTTACAAATCTTTGAGCTTTTTTATTACAACTGCTATTAAATTTTTTTAGATACAAACTATACTAAAGACCTAGATAGGAAGTGTCAAGAATTGGTATCCAAAATTTTAGCAAAATCGGTTCAGTAGTTTTCGTAGTTAGCGATTACAATGGTTTTAGCAACTTTGCTTAATATATCAGTAAGATAACAAAGATATAATAAATACCTTCTACATAAGTGACGTATGAAAGTTATAAGAAAATGAGCTTTATTTGGTCTGTAGTAAGCAATACAGAATAGTAGCTAACAAAAGTGAATAAAATATAATTATTTAACTTTATAAGAAGAGGTTGAGTATAGTACGTTGATTATTCTTTTAAAATACATTATTATTTATCATTTTTTTTTTCATTTATGAATTTTTTGTTTGTTAATTGATAATAATATCCTACTATATTGATAAGAACACATTGAAATGTAATATTCCATTTATAAAAATTAAGTCTCTATTCTAAAAAAAGTAAGAAATTATGTATTCAACTTTACTACAATTGTTCATAACTATTCACACAGTGTTCAAATTCCTTATTTATTCTCTTATTAACTTTATGTTATGCCTTTTTGATGCATCTTTTGTTAAAAATTTTCTTCTGCAATATTTACAAATTTCATTGTGCTCGGGGTTATGAACATGTAAATAAAGCTGTGAATGTATTGCTTTTTTAAACTTTCGGTCACAGATAAGCCAACGAATAATTTCACCATACGTATGCTCTCTTACGTGGCGTATGCAATGTGTTTTTATCGTAACTATTTTGCATACACTACGTCAAAGGAATTTGTTGTTTTTGTCGTATGAATTTATAATTTCTTTCGTAGTTCTCAAAACATGGGTAATATTCACACTTTCATAAGCTTATTGACTTGAAATCATTCAATAAATAGCTGGAAATTTCGATTTTTTTTTCTGAATATTTTACATTATATGAAAATATTTTTACTTATTAATTTCATTACACACAGGGCCTTTGTATTTTTACTGAAACTGTATTCTAGTAAATACGTTTAGTACAGGCCTTTTTATTATCTATTCCTTTTATCTATTCTATTCATTCTACGCCGATAATAAAAGTGCATTCAAACAGTAGAAAAATTGTTTAGTGAAGCAGGGGGGTGGTGAGGGGCAGAATAAATAGTATGGTGGGACAGTAGAGGAGCTGTGAAGGGTTGTGGGGGCTTGACCCAACATTCATTGGGTTAGAATAACGTAGAAATAAGAGAAATTTCACCTTTATTCATAAGGGGCAGTGGGGGTCATTTCTAGAATAGTCATGGGCAGTGGAGGAGCATCGAAGGAGTTATGTAAAGTACCCCACACATGTAACTATATAATACAGGAGGATATATATGTGTGTGCGTATAGCCTCTTCATATACTAACTGCATAGTGAAAATCGTAATGTAGCTGTGATAATGACTAAGCTCAGCCTCTGTTACAGCTAAGGTACTATCTAGTAAATAATTCCTGACAAAAAATGTCACTTGATCTCTTCGGAGTACAGTGAAAATTATTTTCCTTTCTTATCCATCTGTTTATACGTATATGTACATATTAATAATTGTGCATAAAGTATAAAAGATGCATAATATAAAAACCTTTGCCTTAAAAGAAAGATAAAACGCTGTGTCTTAAAAAGAAGCATGATAAGCTAACAATAGCAATTTCAAGAGATTTTTTACGAGTAACTACATTATTTAGGTACTTAAATACAGAGGGATTGTACTAAGCAAAAACCGAACCTTAACTTTCTCGTTTCTTGACTGTATCTTGAAAAGAATGAGTAAAAAAACTTGTCTATAGTTTAATATGTTGGATAACGTATTAAGGGACAAAATAATGTAGAATACCGATGTATACGAATAATGGGACTCATTCAAAAATAATAAAAGTCATATTTAAAAGAGAAAGCTACATCTTACTTGGCCTACTTATAAATCCATTCATTTTATACTTTTAAATGTGATACAAAACTAATTGTCATGTGACACTAACCTTTATTTATATTATTAACTTTCAGGTTAGTAAAAGGGTAAGGTCTGTGTTAATTTAAAATTAAATTATAAACAATCGTATATAATAAATTGAATAAAAAATTATAACTTTACAACGACAAGGAGATATGTCTATCGTGTTACTCAATCTCAACCAGATATAATACATTTAATTTTTACGGTAGCTAAAATTAAGCACAATTTTTATTTATCTGATACAAAGATTTTAACAAAAATCATTTCAACATTTCTTATATATATTGTGGGCATGCATCCGTAAATCCATAATAATATTAAAACCCTTACTTTTTTAAATATCTTCTCCTTAAACAAAAATCTATGATGCTGCAACACCAACTGAGAAAATAATTTTTGTATCGAAGAATAAAAAACTGATATGCAGCATAATGTTTTATAACATTCGAATGAAATCTTAACATTTAAGAAAAAATTATGTGAAGATTATGGATGACTAGAACCGAATAAAACAATCGTAAAATATATTTTCTGAAAAAATTGAGGACAACGAAACTGTTAATAGTTTTGAAACAAATTTTAAGAATTCACTTATAAATTTATTTATTTATTAATTCATTCATGTAACTAAATACTGGTCAAAAGAAAAAACTTTATAACATAAATAATAATAATGATGCCAAATTATATTTTAATAATGGTCCAGGCGATTCCACAAAAACATGTTTGAACAAAACATTGAATTTTTGGCTAAAAAAGAAAGAGTTTATATGTTTGACTTGGACGGGAATTGCTTTAACTGTTTTACTTAAACAGATGACAAGTTATGGAACATTTCGATAACCATTAGATGTAAATAACTTAAGAATTTTTTTTTTCGAAAATGCAATTAATAAAAAAAAAGTTACGAGAAGTCAATGCAATTATTTAGGAGAAAGCTTCAATGATCCCCAAAAAAACTTTATAAATAGTGGATGAAACTTCGAAAGACTTGTGTGATAATAATTTTTCATTCGTTCAAAAATTAATTATCTTAGAAGGCAATAATAGACAAATACTTCCAGTAATGAAGCAAAGGTGTAAAAGTTTTATAATTTGTAACACTATTAGGTAACAAAGTTTTTATTCCAAGAATCACTTTAAATACCAGTGATAATTCATCTTTACTGTTTATTATAAGTAAAAAATAGTTTTTACCAGTTCTAGCTTTTCCATGAAGATTAGCAAATCACAAGGTCAATGTTTTCATAAGTTAGGATTTTACTACAAAAGACGTTTATCATTGTCGATTGTATGTATTGGTATCAAAATGTAAGACTCCTAAAACTATTTTATATTAAATAACTCAGGGTATCAAGTAAACATTACGAACATTGTTTAGTAAGAAATTTTTGATTGTTAACAATTGTATTGTTTTCTTGTCAAAGTTTGTTCCTTACAATTTCTTATTCTTCCTCTAAGAAGTTTGGTTTTGAAAAACATAAAATGCATCTTTAAAATTAGACTATTAATAACTAAGAACATAAAAAAAATTCCTCATTTATTAAGACACTACATTATAAAATACTTACATTGAAGAACAAATAGAAATATTTACATTATAAAATTTTACATAAAAACAATAATTTTTCTTTTTATTTTGAAAATCCTCAGTTTCAGTAGTAAAACCATTGAACAGAGTTAAAGAAGAGGATAACCTTCAATTTCATACTTTAAATTTTATTATTAAAGTAATCGTCATTTTTTTCCAAATGCAAATCTTGTACTGATAAAAATTTCATTATCTTATTTTCTTAGCTAAATACCATATTGTTACTGTGTAATTATATTATTTGATATTGATTATCAAATATTTCGATGTATACTTAATGGTATATAAGTAAATTTATGTATAATGTGTAAGTAGTAACAGCTGTTATACGGCATACGCACTGTGAGTGTGAGAGGATGAGTGTGTATGCATTGTAGTTTGTACAGTGATGGAGAAAATAAGAAATACACAACATGGCCGGTACCAGACACGCACGCTCTTGTAGAGTCTGTTGGTATTGTGAGAGAAGGTCTTAAAACTCAAATTAATCTTTATTTTTATTGTAAAATTTATTAATTCAAGTGTCAAATAGTGTTTTATTATTGATATACTTCTTCATTGTACGTTTATTCAACAATACTCTCATACGGATATGTACATTTTTCTTCTACACAGAAGCATTTATAATAAAATTTTCACCCCTGAATACCAGAATTCTAAGTATATGTTGTATAAAAAATATAATGAAATGATGTTATAGTCAGCTTCATGTTGTATAGAGATTTTACATAAAGTAAGATATCAGAAACATCATTAAAATAAGTAAAATAAACTAAGATACACGTGCTAAAACATGATCATATGATTGACAAGTCCATTATTTTTTAGATATTTAGTTATAAAATTGAGCCAATTCGAAATTGGGGTTGAAAAAGCAGTCAACTCAGATTTGCCTTGTTCAAGCAGCTGTTATCATACTATTTTAAAATATTTTTATGAAAACTGAGACACTCTTGTATAAAAGCGATAAGGCATCATCCACAAAAATTCCATGTTTCTAAAAGTATATTTGTGTTGTACGTTCACATACAACATTATAGACAAATTTATTTAACGTTTTTATCCCTTCTATGATTACAGAAAAAATTTAAAGCTCAAAGTTAAATAAGTATAATACACTTTGATACATTTACAAATTATTTTTCTAAAACATTGTATTATTAAAAAATCATTGTTCGTTCGTATTGGTATACCTTTGTTGTAAATGTCAGGGATACCACAACAAAACATAATTAAAAAAAGTTACTCTTGAGTTGGCTGCTTCTTTAATCCGACCCTGAATTGGCTCCTTTTTTAAATCAAACCTAAGTTAAATGCTTTTTCAACCCAAATTTTAAGTTGGCTTCTTATTCATCAAGAATCTGAGTTGGCTCTATTTTTTACCGAGTCATTGAAATACCAAAATCGGGCACTTTTATTTACAGTTCAATTTTATCATTAAAAAAGTGATCGTGTGTAAATTAAAATTGATTTTGCAGAAAAAATTAATATAAATATATAGAGTACATAGAAAAAAAACTAGTATTTTGTACTCAAATATTTTATTCAATGCATTATACATTAAAGATCAAATCTCGAGTCTTGAAATGATGTGTGAATAACAAGATAAAATATTTTTTTCTGATGCACCAGAAGGTAGAAAAAAAACATTTATATTTCAAAAGTTAACTTATTGTGTTATTGCTTGTGGAAAAAAATTTATCTGTAGCGTGGACTAGTAAAAGATCAATATCTATTACAAAGAAAATGATAAGCCATTAAACTTTCCTTTAACCATTAAATCTAAGCAATACGAAAAAATTGTTCATGGAATTAAAATAAGTAAAAAAAGATCAAGAGAACTAGATGAGACCGTACAGGACAAGGCTTCTATGATACCAGAAAAAGCCTTAGAAATAGTTAAAAGAACCTGACTTGAATTACTTAATGCTCATATCAATCTTGCAAGGAAGGTACGCCAATCTAAGCTCACCGATTTCAATGATCTTGGTATATGTTATAGAACCTTAAAAAAAAGAGACACGTACTTTTTTTATCGGCGAAGGAACATATAAAGAGGGTAAAAAAAGCCCTGAAGTTAACCTATAAAAACAGTTGTTTCTAAATATCTCGAGTTCTACTTCATATTTTTCAATGAAACAAAATAGAAAATATTTGGTAAAAAATAAGTCATACATCCGTAAAAAAGTTAACCAAACAAATGCATACGCTACTTTTAAAAGAAGTGAGAACACATTTTTACGGGATTTTTTTCTATTAAAGAATTAATAAATGACTAAAAAAATCGATAAAAAAGTATTAAAAAAAAAAAAAATTAAAAAGTAAAGGTAATGTGTCTCGATATTTTTTTTAAATTTTACCCTTAACGAGAGTAAACTACCCGTAACATAAAAGGTGAAAAAACATTCCATTCAATCGATCCCACTTTCTGCAGGATTCAGATACAAGGGTTCTTGAAGTCGCTTTTTACAAAACTATAATTAATTTTTGGAAATTTAATACTGCAGATCCAGTATAGTGGTAGAAAAATGTTTTATTTTTTAAAAAAAAATTTTTTAGCGGCTTTTTGAGGCTGTTGATCACGAATCTGTTATTTGTTGTTTTTTGTTTAAGATTGCAGGTGCAACATGATGAAAAACCACGTTAAAGATGTAAAAAATCCACGCTGGAAAATCAGACTTGTTAATATCTCTTTTTTTTTTAACTTCACAGTGTATTATTAATTAATTTTTTGTCTTTTCAAGAAAAACAGAGGATATTCGTACTAGTATTTTATATGATTTGATCAAAAGTATTTTTTTTTTGTAAGTCTGGAAATTTAGCAACTCCTGATTTTTAAACTCTAAACAGAAAAGCTATTTTTTGGTTAAAAAAAACTATCATCACTGTAATAAGATTTTCATTCAATATAATCTGAACACTAGCGATATTCCTCAAAGAAGGATAAAAAATATAGCGATTTGTAACACCAACTACATCTGATGATTGCTACGTTATACCATAAATCACAATGCCTCTTGCATTAATCTCCGTTAGTGAAATCAACTGGGTTTTTAAAATTGTCAGGTCTTTTATGAATGTAGCTGGATTTGAACAATGAGTAGTTGAAAAAGTCTATGTATCGTGGTCATGAAAATTGGTTATGCACTAGTGATTGTAGTTTAATAATTTTATTTTTCAAATATCATTTCATATCATAATTCATTAATAGTACATTGTCTGATCAATGCCGCACATTATTCTTCCAAGTACGGAATCCGAATACATTAGTGGTTGAATTTTTCTGTGGTTCTAGTTGGAACTTTTTTTACATTTACAATTTAATTTTGTGGTAGTGTTTCTTTAACCTTTTTTTTGCAATGGCCAACGTAAGAATCTATTAATAAAATCGAATAAGGTCCAACATTTGGGTAAAAAATGTTTTTTAACCTTGTTTTATCGAGTTGTAGAAGAAGATTTATAAAGAAAATACGATTTTTTAAAATAAGATATTCATGTGATCTTATATTGCCATATTTTTTTATATTTTATTCTTACTTTAACTCACTTGTGGCTAATTTTTCCGATTTCAAACATTCAACGTCAACGTATAGTTTTGTAAAAAGTGACTTCGAAAACCCTTGTATCTGAATCCTGCAGAAAGTGGGATCGACTGAATGGAATGTTTTTTCATCTCTTATGTTAGGGGTGGTTAACCCTCGTTAAGGGTAAAATTAAAAAAAAATACCGAGACACATTACCTTTACTTTTTAATTTTTTTTTTTTAATATTTTTTTATCGATTTTTTAGTCATTTATTAATTCTTTAATAGAAAAAAATCCCGGAAAATTGTGTTCTCACACCTTTAAAAAGTAGCGTATGCATTTGTTTGGTTAAATTTTACACGGATGTATGACTTATTTCTTACCAAATAATTTCCATTTTGTTTTATTGAAAAATATGAAGTAGAACTCGAGATATTTAGAAACAACTTTTTTCATAGGTTCACTTCAGGGTGATTTTTACCCTCTTTATATGTTTTTTCACCGAAAAAAAAAAAAAAACGTGTCTCTTTTTTTTTTAAAGTTCTACAACATATTGTAGGGACCCGACCCTGCTGTGCAACTGTCGGTAAAAGAGTAGGCTCTTTAGCCTTCCTCCGCTTCTCTTCCTCCAGCGTCTCTGCTCGCCGTGCAGGCCGCTGCGCGAGCAGAGAAGTCTCGACCGTCATTGCGAGCACACATTTTGTAGCTTCTTTGAGAAGCCCTTTCTTACCAGTGAATATTAAACCTTTTCTTGTTAATGTTACCAAGCGTTTAATTACTTCACCTTTCTCCTCAACTCCTGGACACGGCAGCCATGGGACTGCCAACTCAAGCCGATTCATAGGCCACATACACATCATATCCCATAATATATCAAGATCATTGAAATCGGTGAGTTTAGATTGGCGTACCTTTCTTATGAGTGACAAATTAATTGTTTTAGAAGGAGATTTAAGACCGATTTCTTCCATTTGAAGAAAAAAAAAAAAATAGTAACAGAAAAATGAATTTCAAAAGAAGATTTCAACCGCTATATCGTTACACGTTGCTTTGTATTCCAAAATGTCACACCAATTTTGTCAAATCAACAAAACATTTAAAATTCATCGTCATTACTTTTTATATTACATAAAAAAAAACTTTTCGTAGTCCAAGCATTTTCCATGAGTATAAATAAATTGCTAGGTCTTAGTTTTTATAATATTGAACTATATTTAAGGAATCCACGGTGGTCGCATGGTTTATCATACGTCACATTGTTAAGATGGAAAAATAAGAACTAAATTTAAATTAGAATAGAATGAGACATAGGTTTAAAATTAAAACAAGGTTGTCCGACTCTTAACGTTGCCTAGTTCAAGGTAGGTAAAAATTTGATCTGATTTCAATACATGTGCAAAAGTATAAAATTGTACCTATCACTACTACACAGTACATTTAAACAAAACGTAAATGTATTAAATCCATAGATTTATTTTTAAAATACTGTTATGTTACATATTAAGTTTCGTTACAAAAATTATTTTATTCTGCTTTTTTTGTAAAAAAAACACAATCATATTATTTTACTTAACGTTAATATTATTATTACGTTTACTGTTATCATTAATCGTTAATCTGTAACTGCAAAAAAAATTTTTTTTACTAATTAATTTATTCTTTAAAATTACAGTTGTAACGTTAAAACGTTAGATTGGAACATAAATACATAAGTATTAAAATAATATATTTAATTTTAAACTTATTCAGAGTTCGTATTGCAAATACTTTATTCGTTCGAACGACGCGCATTATCTAGAGTATAGACAAAATGGTAAAGTTTGTTAAAATATTTAACATATTTTTATAAACAAAACACATGATTTCTCTTTTTTTGTGGTTAATAGGGCTACCAGCAAGGTCCATGGTTTAAATTTTCTATCAGATTATTCGCTCTTTTTTTGATTCAGTATAGAAAAATTACGTTATTTTTTTTGTACATCTTCAATAACACAGTTATTGAAGAGGAAAAAAAAGTAGGATGGTAAAGCACCTATATATAGCGTGAAGGTCCATGGTTCAAACATTTGATCAGATAATCCGTTTTTTTTTTTTTTTAATAAGTATAAAATATTACGTTATGCTTTTTCTTACATATTTAATAATGCAACTATGTAACGTATTGAGAATTTAAGAGAAAAAAATACCAGCGCAGCATAGCACTACCTAAAAGGTGGTATGAAAATGTGTTAACAAACTATATCGAGTAAATAACTATGAAGGAAGTGGTGAAAAATATTAAAAGAAACATTAATTATCTATAAGAACATTACCCAGACTATACTATTAATAAATTATGATTCTTCACATAGGCTTTAAAGTAATGAGTCAATGATTTTACTCTAGATTTAATAGTCACAAGAAAGAAATACTTTATTAAAGCTTAATTTAATGTTCAAATTCAATTAAAACTACAAAAAACTACTAAAAAAAGCCTTTTATTTACAAAGAAATTCTTAAAAATTCTATCAGATATTAAAGGAGGAAAAATGAAATCATAGTAAGTGTGAAAAAAATGAAGAACAACTGATGTTTGTTTTAATATTTTTGGCAAAGATAATAACTTCATAATACATAATGTTATACTTTCTTCTTATAAAAAAAGGACCTTAACTTTTTTAATAACAAAATTCTAAATCACGTAAAAAAAGAAAATAAAACATGTTACCGTGTAGAGTATGCTACTTATAAATGTTATGACAAATTTTAAAGTGATGCTTGTAACAATTTATAGCTCAATTTCTCAACAATGTAAACAAAGTCTAATCTCCTCAAAAAGTTTATTTTAAATTAAAAAAAAATTGTTTTTTAGATACAAAATAAATCAATCACTGAACTAATGCAGAATAAACGATAAAACAAGCCAGCGTACCATAGCACTAGCTTAAGGTTGAAAAAATGTTTAAATATGTTTTTAATTTAAATAAACAAGAAACTTTTTTTAAATGCTAAGAAGAACTTACCGGGTAAGCCAATGATAGGGTTAACAATGAGGGGATAGAGGAAGGGCTAAGCCAAACCTTAACCAAAAAAATTAGGTAAAAACTGATAGAACTTTACCTAATTAAGTGGTGTGGTGTGGGGGGTTGCCAGAGTTTAAGGGTGGGCTCTTTGGAAATGAATAGGTGGCTGAAGCCAAGCTAAAGCCATCACGTCACTGTATACCTATATTTCGGGGCAAGTCATCGGCGGCTACCTAGTCCTAGAATAACATATATATTTTCTATATGTAAAGCTATAACACATTACTTAATGTGTGTTCTCGGTGCCACGGACTACGAGCCAGAGGAGAAAGAAGGACCGAAGACCATAAAAGGGATTAAAAGTGTGTGAGGTATGATTGGGTGAGCATGTGTGCAAGGTAGAGATGGAGAGAGAGGCGAGGGCTGCGACACGTGAGAGAGGTGTGAGCACCGAGCGGCCGCGTCAATTCCCTAGTTTTGGAAACCTCCAAAAATTTACCGGTTTTTAGGCGTGTTGGAGATTTTTCGTATACACGGGAGGGGCGCGCGCATCTGTCGAAGTGCACTGCCATAACGCAGCAGTACCGCGAGAGCCATCAGAGAGAGCAGAGTCAAGGAGAATTATAGCAGCCACGAGAGAGAGAGAGAGAAAATAGAATAGTGACGAGTATCCGCGAGACAACAACGCAAGAATCTTTAGAGCAGAGTAGACAAAACAGAAGTATTGGTGAGAGATAGGGAAGTGATAGGGCAGAGGAAGAGATCGACGAGAGCGGGGTCAAGATCGGGTGTAACCAGAGAGCAGCTGAGGCTAGGGAAAAGGAGAATTTGCGAGAGACCATCGGGCAAGAACAACGGAGATCGCCCGAGGCCGAGAGCACGGCCAAGCCGTCACGACGAGTGAGACAAGTTCCAGGTAGTCGTACCCTGCAAGGATAACCAGGAGGTAAGTGTGCTGTAAATAGTGCACCGGGTGGTATACGGGATAGTGTTGGGACGATCTGAGCGGGCGCGGGTGAGTGTGTGTAGGCGTAAAAAGGGAGTGTAGTCGTGGGTAGTGGTGGTGTCAGGGTGTAGGGCACTAGAGAAAGGTCGAGAGATAAGAGGTGTGAGTGGGATTGTGTGCGAGCGTGTGCGTGTGAAGGAGAAATTTAGGTACGGGTCACCACCAACCGGATAAAGGTTAAGGCCGGCGGAAGACGACCAGGAGTCGCTCAACCCAGGACATCTACCTCGAGGACATTGGAACTATATATACATATATTTATACAGAGAGAGAGAGAGAGAGAGTGAGAGGTGGGACTTGTATAGAGTAGAGAAGGGAGAATAAATAGCGCATGCGCTGTGAAAGTGAAACCAGGGAGTTATTGTTTTTGTGTATTTGGTGCCCCAAAGTCCCCTTCTAGTTTCCTTTTCAGGAGTGTTCGGCGTTTCCGAGCCGAGCACCGGCGGCAGACCTCCCGGAGGAGAGGAATCCAGTAGAGAGGGACGAGAAGGAGTAAGTAAGCGAGTTTTGTGAGGGAATTCGGGACGGCGGTTTTTCCAGCCGAAAAATTCTTGTCACAAATGGCATCCCTTTAAGTGGGGAAGTATGCTGCAGGATTAGGAAGGGACTTTTGGGGCTTAAAGTTGGGGTGAGATTTTAATGTGTGGGTGAAAGTGTTGACGAATTAAGAGTGTTGCTCGGATCGGGGGAATAAATATTAAGCAATAAGGCAATAAGTCATTTTAAGAATATTTTTCTTTATTTATATATATATATATATATATATATATATATATATATATATATATATATATATATATATATATATATATATATATATATATATATATATATATATATACACATACATACATATATATATATGTAAAATTTTCCATATTTGTTTGTGGTGTTTAGAGACTGTCGGCGACAAGTGCGGGTAGGCGACGATACGCAAACAGGGTATCGTCGTTAGGTAGGATCGTTCAACATTCGGGGTTTTCTGAGGTTATAGTATAGGAAACGAAATGGCGCCGCATGACGAAACAATGCAGGCACTTATAAATACACGGGAGCTGCGCGCACTCAGGCGTAGCATCAGGAGAATGCCACTAGAGGCACTAGAGGGATAATTGTTTTTTAGGGGATTTAGTACCGAGGGGACGGAGGCCGCTGTGAGGGATAGGTTTCTCTGAGTATTGATGTTAGAGATGGAGCCAGATGATGAAAGGGTACCCTGGTACGAAGAGGACGTGCTTGCGGACGGAGGGGAGGGGAAATTAGAACACAGCACTCAGCGGATGACCCAACTCAGTACCACCGGCGAGTTGATACAGAGGGAGTTATCACGTGGGGAGGGATCGAATTCCGAGAGAAGAGAAAGTCCGGTGTCTCCGTCGGAGCCAGTGGCTACGGATTCAACGAGAGAGACCCAAGGGTCAGTGCCAGGGAGACGAGTAGCCCCATGGAAGGTTATAGGACAAACGGTCCCCGATCTCAGGCAGTCAAACTTCTCAAGGGTTGGGGAGTGAAGTTTTCGGGTGAGGATAGAGGTGAGGATGCTAAAGAGTTTTTGGAACAATTAGAGGACTGTCAAGGAAGCGCGGAATTCAGCGACCGAGAACTTCTGAACGCATTGCCTTGCGTGTTATCAAAGGGGGCGAGCCGCTGGTTCCGTACGGTTAAAGGAGAGCTGCGAGACTGGGAGGAGTTCAAGGTGTCTTTCAAGAGACAGTTCATTGGAGAATATGACGAAGAGGATTTGTGGGATGATTTGCGCCGCCGCACCCAAGCCAAGACCGAGAGGATTGCGGTGTTTTTATCGAAATTCAAATACATCGTCTCACGATTTATGGTGCCACCCTCTACGAGATCGGTAGTAGAACTGGCGCGACGGAACTTGTTGTCGGAGTATCGCCGGGCGATGTCTGACAGACTGGTCATGAGTCTAGATGATATCGAGACTTATGGTTTGTGGTGGGAGAGACAGAAGGAGCTGGACAGCCGCTATGTCCCGCCCCCACCAGCGGACAAAATGCACGTACCCGGTGCAGGGTTCTCTGGAGCTCCAGTTGTCAAGACTAAGATCGCGTGCGTGGCTGACGCCAGTGAAGAAGAAGAGTCAAAGGGGGAGAATGCGTCAACTAAGAAGACGGGAAACAAGGGGAGGAAGAACGGCAAGATAGGAAATAAACAAGTGAGTGGAGATAGTGAGGTTAGGAAGGAGACAAAGAGCCCAGAGGGAAACGTATCTCTGTTCTTTGATCTACCTCCAGAGTTAATCGCGAGTTTCGCGCAAGCCCAGAACCGTCCACCGTGGGCCCAGTATGGAAAGCCGATACCCTGGAACAATTGGGCGACCGCGAAGTCCCCGACTAACGTCAAGGAGGGGGGCCAGCTGACGGGACCAACGGCCCACGGGGCTCAACAGGGAGCCGTCCCTAAGCAGACGGCCAGCCGAGACGAAGCTACGGGAGGGAGTGGGTTCTATACCACGTGCTATACCTGCCGGGCCGTGGGTCATCGTTCCGCACAATGCCCGGAGGTGCTGTGCTACACCTGTGGGAACAAAGGACACCTGGCACGAAATTGCCCGTCGAAGAGACCCCTTGGGAATCTCGAGCCTAAGCCAACAGTCGAGTGTCAGGTTTGTGGTACTCCAGGAGTAGTCTTCTCGTCCTGTCCCAAGTGTGTGTTTTGGCGAAAAACAATGGGAAACGGGGCGTGCGGGGGCCAGAATTAAACGAGTTAACTTCTGCAACCCCCGCGCTCCGTCCGAGGCGAGATTTAGAGGAGAATAAGACCGAGACGAGATATAAGGGAGAGGTTGAAAATGAAGTAAGGAATTCAGGAATATTTGAGGGGAACGAAGGGCAGAGAACCAACAGCGAAAAAACGTGGATTTTGGGAGCAGATGGCCAATTGGTTTTGGTCCCTAGAAAGACTCTCCAAGAGCCACAGAGTAAGAGTAAGGGCAAACGGACGGGGATACCGTCAGAGGATGAGCGAGTGCAAGCGACTAACGATGCTCAGGAAGCGGCTGAATTCTCTCAGAAAAGTTTAGACCGGCTGAGAAAAAGGAGCGCGGAACAAGCGTTAAAGTTAAGAGAAGCTGCAGCGAAAGAGGAACCGAAGGGTAACCAAGGGGGGATGAGTGAAAGGTTAGAGGTGTGGTCTCCGAGTAGGGATAGAGATATGGGAAAAACGAGGGGGATGTTGGTCGCGTGGAAAGACCGAGATCCAATATGGCAGTCACGGGAAAGAGAGTGGAAACCAAAAGTGAACGAGAAAAAGGAATCGGTTTGGTACACGAAGAAAGTATCGGGTCTGGACAAAGACGGCGACGTCCAAGTGGATAATTTTGAGGGGGATCGAGACTTAAAAACGAAAAGAGTTCGTTATAATGAGAAAGTCTTTGAGCCAGATTCTGAGAATGCTAGGATGACCACAGATTGGGAAATCAAGCGACAAGAAAAAGGAGAGAAGGTTTCGACTTCCAAGAAGGAAGGTGAGCCTCATCAGATCAACGTAGAGGATCTTCAAGATTTTTTTGATAAGGTCTTTGAAGATAAGGATAGGGACATTTCGGGGAAACGTAACCAGAGTGCGGTTCTTTCGACAACTAAAGTAGTGCCAGACAGCTGTAGATTAGAAGCGTCTAGTTTGTTTGAGTTGGAAGGCGTACAAAATACAAGAAATAAGGTAAAAGATAGAGAAGGACATTTAGCCGAAGGAGGATCGTATGAGAGCATTTCGAGTGCGAAAAGCGAAAACCTATCGTATCTTTTGGTGAGGTGGGGAGGGGAAGAGTACGGCGCTCTTCTAGATACCGAAGCTCAGTCTTTGATTATTGGACCCAAATTAGCGGAACGATTCAAAGAACATTTGGAGCCAACTAATGTGGTGATTGTTGGGGTTAATAATACTTTCTCTAAAGCATTGGGCACTTTGAGAATTAGTTGCGAAATCGATGGTCATAATAGAGAGATACCGGTTAAAGCGGTTAACGAAATTAATCAAGATATAGTGTTCGGACGCGATTTTCAGGAGGCGTTTGATCTAGATCTACGGTTGAGTCGGGGGTTATTTCGAGTCTTTGAGGGAGAGTTACATCCATTAAAGGGGTTAGGGAATTCGTCAGAAGATACGAAATGTGTCGATTGTACTAGTATTAAGGATATCTCGACCAATTAGGGGACGGGGGTGTAGGCTAGCGTAACAACACCAAGTCGCCAAAGGTCTAGATTAGAAATGAAACGAGAGAAAGAGCAGTCGTGAGGAGGGTGCATGTGTCATAGCAAACGAGATGATTAGCTTAGGATAACCAAATCCTGGGAGATAGGGGGGAATTTAAGATATTCTGGCAAAAGTCTGCCGGTTTCGTTCGTTTTTTTTTGCAGATCAGGTGAAGTCAACCCAAGTCCAAGGAGGAGTAAAGATTGAAGAGAGAAGGGAAGAGAAAATCAGGAAAGACAAGTTGACTAGAACAGAAAAAAAGAGGAGAAGGAATAAACCCGAGAAGAAAGGAGGCGGACATAAATATAGACAAAGAAATGAGAACGAAGCGAATTCATTTGTTCTACGGTTTGATAAACCGAGAAATAGAGAGAGAGAGAAGGAGAACAGAGGGAGGGAGAGAGAGTTGAAAGAAATGGAATACTAAGAGATGGTGAACCTGTGAAAGGGGTGAGAGTTAAGGAGCAGAGAGAGGGCGAAGACACCAAAGAAAGAGAGAGAGGAAGAGAAGATCAAGAGAGAAAGAGAAGATCAAAAAAAAAAGAAAGAGAAGATCAAGAGAGAAAGAGAAGATCAAGAGAGAAAGAGAAGATAAGAAAAAAAAAGAAAGAGAAGATCAAGAGAGAAAGAGAAGATTAAGAGATAAAGAAAAGATCAAGAGAAAAAGGGAAGATCAAGAGAGAAAGAGAAGATCAAGAGAAAAAGGGAAGATCAAGAGAGAAAGAAAAGATCAAGAGAAAAAGGGAAGATCAAGAAAGAAAGAGAAGATCAAGAGACCGAGAGGAGATCAAGGGAGGAAGAACTGCATAAACAGGAAGTGGGAGAGAGAGAGAGAGATAGAGACGAATAAGGGAAGCGCTGGGCCAGATTAATAATTATTTATTACAGGAAACCCAGGGACCCATATAAAGAGAGACCAGAAACCATCGCTAGAGTCGTAAGCGTCGTTTCGTTCTAAAATAAGGTGGTCGTCGATGATTTACGGCTTGGACATTCGGGGGAATGTCTAGCTGAGGAGGAGGGTTTGTGACGTGGTAGCTAAAGCTATCACGTCACTGTATACCTAGATTTCGGGGCAAGTCATCGGCGGCTACCTAGTCCTAGAATAACATATATATTTTCTATATGTAAAGCTATAACACATTACTTAATGTGTGTTCTCGGTGCCACGGACTACGAGCCAGAGGAGAAAGAAGGACCGAAGACCATAAAAGGGATTAAAAGTGTGTGAGGTATGATTGGGTGAGCATGTGTGCAAGGTAGAGATGGAGAGAGAGGCGAGGGCTGCGACACGTGAGAGAGGTGTGAGCACCGAGCGGCCGCGTCAATTCCCTAGTTTTGGAAACCTCCAAAAATTTACCGGTTTTTAGGCGTGTTGGAGATTTTTCGTATACACGGGAGGGGCGCGCGCATCTGTCGAAGTGCACTGCCATAACGCAGCAGTACCGCGAGAGCCATCAGAGAGAGCAGAGTCAAGGAGAATTATAGCAGCCACGAGAGAGAGAGAGAGAAAATAGAATAGTGACGAGTATCCGCGAGACAACAACGCAAGAATCTTTAGAGCAGAGTAGACAAAACAGAAGTATTGGTGAGAGATAGGGAAGTGATAGGGCAGAGGAAGAGATCGACGAGAGCGGGGTCAAGATCGGGTGTAACCAGAGAGCAGCTGAGGCTAGGGAAAAGGAGAATTTGCGAGAGACCATCGGGCAAGAACAACGGAGATCGCCCGAGGCCGAGAGCACGGCCAAGCCGTCACGACGAGTGAGACAAGTTCCAGGTAGTCGTACCCTGCAAGGATAACCAGGAGGTAAGTGTGCTGTAAATAGTGCACCGGGTGGTATACGGGATAGTGTTGGGACGATCTGAGCGGGCGCGGGTGAGTGTGTGTAGGCGTAAAAAGGGAGTGTAGTCGTGGGTAGTGGTGGTGTCAGGGTGTAGGGCACTAGAGAAAGGTCGAGAGATAAGAGGTGTGAGTGGGATTGTGTGCGAGCGTGTGCGTGTGAAGGAGAAATTTAGGTACGGGTCACCACCAACCGGATAAAGGTTAAGGCCGGCGGAAGACGACCAGGAGTCGCTCAACCCAGGACATCTACCTCGAGGACATTGGAACTATATATACATATATTTATACAGAGAGAGAGAGAGAAAGAGTGAGAGGTGGGACTTGTATAGAGTAGAGAAGGGAGAATAAATAGCGCATGCGCTGTGAAAGTGAAACCAGGGAGTTATTGTTTTTGTGTATTTGGTGCCCCAAAGTCCCCTTCTAGTTTCCTTTTCAGGAGTGTTCGGCGTTTCCGAGCCGAGCACCGGCGGCAGACCTCCCGGAGGAGAGGAATCCAGTAGAGAGGGACGAGAAGGAGTAAGTAAGCGAGTTTTGTGAGGGAATTCGGGACGGCGGTTTTTCCAGCCGAAAAATTCTTGTCACATTACATATTAAGGCACTTTTAAATAACTGTTGAACCATACAGTAATCGCTCTTAGTTCCTTTTGCTGTCTGCGCGCGCTGTTTTGCCCGCAGCACTGCAACGCCCTTAGCTGTGACTAAACATTTCCATGTGCCCACTATGTCTTCAAAGTGTTATTTTAGAAAATCTTGCTTTGGCACGTAGCACCACAGCAATGGACCTGAAATATAGATTTTTTATGTCATAATACATAAAGATGCAAACGATATGTGATCTTCGATCTCAGATTATAAGTATTAGTACAAAAAATGTAAAGAAAGTGGAAGGATTCACCAAACTTATTCATAAGTGCAGTAATCCAAGCACTTGCATGGTTAGAAGGTCATAAAATAAAAGTGTGACAGCAGTTTTTGCCTTTAACTTTGAGGAATGTAAAACACGATTCAGTAGAGTATTAGTTCCAGGCCCAAAAAATCTTTTAATCTTACGTTTTCCAGAAAAAAAAATGATTAATCCCTTACTGAATTTTCCCAGGTATGGAGAAAACAGTTTTGTACAACTCAAAAATAGACTTCATTTCTTTTTTTAAGAACTTATAAAATTTTAAAGTTGTATAGCAAATAGTTATTGGTAAAATTTTACAATAATTGTTGGTTTTTTGTTAGTTAATTTTTCAAAGTGAGACTTCGAAGTGGTAAAAAAAACTGTATGGTCAGTTTAAATACGATTTGCTTTAATAAAATTATCGTATTAAATGTTAGTTATAATATCAAATATGAGAAAATTTATTTTTGTTAATTTTGACATTTGCCAGCGATAATTGTATTTTGCAGCTTTAACGATTGCAAATATCTTATTCAGTTTTGCATAAAACTTTTTCTTTTAAACATCATTGGATTTGTCATAAAAAGCACAAATTTGTAAGAAAAAATTATTGAGCTTACTGTAAAGCCGAGATGTAAGAAATTGGCGTTTTTGCAATAACGGACTCATAATGAGACTTTTTATTGCGAGAAAATCTGTGTATTATCTTCACACATATGAGTATTATACTATAACAGTACTTTATAAATTTCATTGAAAAAGGTCTCAAAGAATATCAAAAAAATTGGACTGTCACAGCCGCAGCAGCTAAGCACTCCCATATGTACCCCTCTCTTGCGACTAGGTGACCCACCACTTACAGTGTGCATGTGTCAAAACACGGGCTAAGGCTAGCATGTAAATTTTAATAAATTGTTTTATACAACTACATAGTTACAGACATTGTATTCAACACTGATGATTTTAAATCAACAAATCAAGTAAAAAAAGTGATTGTTATAAGAAACATACATTCATTGAAATTTGTGTGTACATTATTTTTTTGTTTTTTTGATATTAAACTTTTGGTTTTTTTTTTTATCATCTACTTTCACAAGAACTATCGTCAGTCATTAAGCTTTTGCATTACATCACTAAAGTTTAATAAGTAATTATGTTTGTTATAAGAAGAAAGTATAACGTTACGTATTGTGAAGTTAATATATTTGCCAAAAATATAAAAAAAAACATTTATTGTTTTAAATTTATTTGACACTTACAATGATTTCATTTTTCCATCTCTAATATCAGATAGAAATTTTAAAAAATGTTTTGTGAATCAAAGGCTTTTTTAGTAATTTTTTGATGTTTAAAATTAAAAATTTGATATTAAATTTAAAAATAAACTTGAGCTGTAATACAGCGTTATTTCTTTTAAAATTTTAAAAATAATTTTTTTTAAAACTTTTGCGAATGGCAATGACATCTTGAGAATTAATAAGTTACTTGTGTGCTTTAGATTTTGTACTCTTTTGTCAGGACAAGTAATAAGAGGTGTTACATATGCGCAGGGCATATTTATATGGTGAAGGAGCAAGAAGTAGTAGTAAAATTCAAAGGCATAAGTATGTGTACCTCGCAATATAAGCAGAATAATGACAACTACAGCAGTATTAGAAATACATATGGGAATAGGACGGGCAAAGTTAAAAGAACTTAAGATCTACTTACGATCTCAAAGTGTATCCGTAACAGAGCTTAATGATTAACGCACATATACTTACCTACCATTACATCTTTCTATCCAGACCATAAAACAGAAAACAGAAAGACAGAAATAACTGTAGGTAAGTAAGCATCTTCCAAATACACTCATGTGCAGTCATCATAAATTTAATTATGGTTTGGATCTGCGAGTGTCAGTAAACTGTGTTATGATACTAAGTGAATCTTTATATAGTGTCTTAAATTTAACAGCATAAGTTGTTTGATTTTTAAAACCTTAAAAGATAAAGAAACGTTAAATAAGTGTTATTTAAGAAGTTTATTGACACTTGCAGATTAAAACCATCATTTAGTGCATGACTGTGCGCTAGAGTGTCCTTGGGGGATGTACATGCGTAACTAATGTATTGATCTTTGAGCTTTGTTACATATTAACTGTTATTGTGTTAAAAGATCTTAAGTTTTGTCATCTTTGTGCCTTCTGCATCCGCATGTACTTCTAATATTGCTGTAGTTGTTTTTATTCTGATTGACTTGTGCGTTACGCATACATTTGCCTTTAAATTTTACGACCACTTCGTTTTTCGTATAAGTATCCCCTGTGCATTTATAACACCTTTTATTGCCCATCCTGATAAGAGAGTACAATATGCAGGGCACACAAATAATTCATTAACCCTTAAGATGAAAATGTGGCCTACGTCAGATAAAAAGTTATTAATTTAATCAACATAATTCCTATTCATGTACATTTGTGCATGCAATTTTTCTGTTTGATTGGTATTTTTTTTTATCTGCGATTTCAACAGTAGTAATCACTATAGTTAAAACTAGACAAAAAGTGTCTCATACATTGGCCTTGATTATATTTTTGGCTACACACGAAAGGGTAGCTTACTACACTTTTTAAATGTTGCAATTTTGTAAATAAATGAGGAGCTTAAAAGGATCTAGTGTGATTACTTATTTCATTTACTTATTTACTTCATGATATTTATTATTTATTTGTCAAGTAGTTCAAGAAAGCAAAAGATTCCTTTCATTAATCACAATGTTAAGTGATATATGTAGCAACTGTTCAAAAAAAGTTACTCCTAAACAGTGACAAAGAAGAACAACACAACCTTTTGCCTGCAATAAAGCTTTTCATTGAGATAAATCACTTAATCTCATGAATATCTGAAATAACATCATGAATTGTTAGTCATAATAAGTTGATAAAGTACCAACTTCGAAAAAACCAAGACAAACTATTTTTACACGACGTGGATCTATGTTTTTTAAAAGACTGTCATGCATTATTTTAAGGTATAAGAATTCATTATATGTATGAGAAATGCAGTACTCACCAAAAGGTTACCTGCAAGGGTATCATGTTTTTGTGTTTGATCTTACACCAAATCTTTCAGCACACTCTGTGGGTTGTTAAGACTTAGCTGAAATAATGGCTTCTTTACAATTCAAGTACGTTTTGAGTAGGCCTTGAGTTGTTTTACCATAAATTGCTTCGTTTACTTGAAGTGTGAAAACACGTTAGAAATAGACTCAAATTGTGAGATAATTGTAGATTTCACTACCTGAGAAAAACTTTTTTTTAATCGACTCTCTCATGTCTGGACTACCACCACTATAACTTTTTCCTCCATATTTCCTATGACTTCTTACGTGCTGTTACATGCTTTTTTCTTTCATCCCGTACTTTTCTGATATTGTCTTCGATGATAAGTTTGCTGCATACCATTTAGAATGGCAGATATGGCTATTTACAAAAAATCAGAAAAAAATTTAATTCCATCGTAGATATTTAAACACACTTAAGCGACAAAAGTTATAATTTGTCACGAACCGGAATGTTTTGGTAGGTGTTAAGTATTGGTTTATTCTACATTGGGTCATTAAACCACTATAAAACTTGACAGAAGGAACTGCAGGACTGAAAAAATACTTATTTAACGTGTTTATTATTCATGGGTTTCTCTTGTTTGATAGCGAAGCTGTCATCATGCATGTATCGTATAATGCTCTACATGACATAGAAAATGTGCTCTTCATATCTACTTTCAAGATAATTAACAGTAAAATTTACTGGACAAAGTCTTAGAGCTTCAAATAATAACTTTTAAAGATGACTTCTGTTTATTATTTCAATTTTTCCTTGTTGTAATGATCCTTTTGCTGTCATCATGTTTAAAAAAAAACTCTAAGCTGTGCTGTAGATTGTGTTTATAAGTGATAAACCTTGATAAATAAGACAATGCATTCTACAGAAGTGATTTGCCCTTACGCTAGGCCAGATAATGCTAAACAGTTAATAATAAAATCTACTGATTGAAGCACTCCATGGTTTTCACCCACTGCTTGTAACAGGTTAGCAACTTCTAAAAATGCATCAACTTTCATTAATCTCGATATAGTTCTAGAAAAAGTTGGGAAGTTTGGAACTCTTCAGCTGTCCATGCTAGAATCAAGAACAATATATTTAATTTTAATATAAGTACTCTAGCACATTCTACTGCCAAGTTTTGTGCTTTTAGTGTCCCGTAGTAATACCCGGGCACATTCTACTGCCAAGTTTTGTGCTTTTAGTGTCCCGTAATAATACTTAAGTTACTTTTGTTGACTGTTTGACAGGATTGTTTTCTATTTATAGATAAGTAATTTTATATTGTTAAATAACTGGAGGTCATTGACTATCAGATATTTGTATGTCATCCTCAACATACAATCATAATTTACAGTCTTGAAATATTTTACTTTGACTAATTTTCAGCAACTATCCCCTTCATTGACAGCTTGGCTACAGCTTCTTTGATCAAACAGATACCCAGGGCCCCCTCAGCTGTCACTAGTCAATGACGCGAGAAGAGTCTTAAAATTACTGTCCCATACTACTTACAATCTATAGCTTCAGTAACGTAACTTTATACCACTACCAAATATAATTATGTTAAATGTTACTTGTATATGCATAAGCCATAAAGACAAATTTTAAAGATAATTATAAAATACGTACCAAAAGATGTAGAAACATTGGCTACTAATGTCACAATAATTACTGCTACTGCAAAATGCTTGAAATCTGGGTACAGACCAATCATAGGGTAAGATATAGTTGTAAATAATAGTGGTACTGCAATAAATATTGGAGCTTCAGCCAGCGTCTTACAGATAAAATAAACGTCTGCTCGATACATTCCGTTTTTGTGTTCACGCAAGAATATAGGCAACTCAGTGCAGAATACCTAAAAATACATGGATATATTTTTTCTTAGATAATTATTAAATTGTTCTGCATCGGCATAAAAAAAAGCCTTATTTTTTACTTTTTAACAAAGCGAGCTCATGATGGGTTAGAAAAAGATGTTTGCTCCCCTTTTTAGTATATGTCTTCCTAAATTAAAACTTAAGATAAGTAAATCAATCTTGAGACTTCATTAGCTTGGTAAAATAATACAACCTTTTTTCGTAACATTAAAAAAAAAATTTGATTTGTTTAGGTAGGGTCACTACCATCATGATAAGATAATACATTTTTTAAAACAGCTTGTGGAAAAATGTTTTGTTTTTTAACTTTAACAATTTTTGGAAAACTGCTGAAGCTTGTACTTTCAAATGTTTTCCACGTTAAAGTTGATTGTAAATTCATATACTCATTAAAAAATTACAAGAAAAACCACTCAAAACCTGCTTAACTGTGTATTAAGATTTTTTTTAAATCGATAAATTTTTTAAGAAAAGAAAGGTTATCCCTTAAAATTAAAAAAAAAATTTTATACTGAGAAAGATTTGGTGCTAAAGTTTTTTGTCCCCCTACAGTAGCTTTGCCAGATCACGTCTGCTGTCTTGGATTGGGATAGAAATTATCTTAGTCCGATCAGCCTGGGTAGCTGTCAAAGTAGTGTAGTGTTTCAAAGTACAGTTGTACCGTTGCGTATTCGCTCCGTGCATCAGGTTGGAGGGGATAAAAAAAACGACTGCAGCGCAGTAGGTGAGCAAAGTTGGCGAACCCGTACCCCCATGAATCTTACAGTAAGCGTTGTCTTATATGAGAAAAGATATTAATTTATTTAAAGTAATTAGTTGAGAAATCGAAGGTGGAAAAAAAATGTTATTTAGCCAAATCGGGTCTATAATACGGATGAATAATTTTGCTAGGCACTTCAAATCGCCCGAAATTTCAAATAATGGGTTATTAAATATCATCTGTCATATAGTACACAACACACATACTTATCTGTTATGTTGTATACGTGAGAGCAAGAACTCTAAGCAGTCGACATAGGCTGCCGCTAGCTGTATACTCTGAATCAGTGTTTACGCTTACAAAGTAACGAAATGCGTACGAGGCATTGTTGCGTTGTTAATTGCAACAAAAAAGAAAAGCAGGGGGTGGTGCTGTATCCATTCCCAAGTAGACCCTATGAAACAAAACAGAAGGAGCTGTGGATTAGGGCAGTTAGGAGACAAAAGTTCGTACCTAACCTACGGAATTTTTTTTATTATTATTATTGATTATAAGTAAAATTATCATGAAAATTTTACAGTCCTGATTGCAGTTTGCGGCACACATTTATGTATATGTTACCATAACCTACATTTGTCAAGCATAGGCAATAATGTACTTACAGATAATTCTACTTTGTATGGATTTAAGCTGACAGTTGTTTGTCTCACAACATTGCAATTGATCAGATGACCGACTCCTTTATTTACATATTTCTGTACGTAGGCAACGTGCCACTTTCTACTAATTTTTTAGCTTTTTTCAGCGTTTCATTATTTAAAACTATGTTGCAACTTATACTTTTAAAGCCTGTTTGCATAATCATATCCATTTTTTAGGGTGCTGATGTTTACGCGATAGCAGTATGTACGTCTTATTCAATAAATAATACTTTTTCCTATAAGCGACAGTGCTACAATTTAATCATACAAGGGTACGGTATTGCGCGATTCTGACACTGAGGGCGGCGCTGCGTGTCATGCACGGAGCGAATAGTGTGAGTTGACGAAGGGTCATGCATATACAGATCTTGTACAGCTCCTTTCTCAGTGATTTCTAGTTAAACTTATGTATGATTTTATAAGTGACAGCTTATAAACATTAAAATTGACGAGGTATTAGGAGTTTTATTAATCATTTATGTGAGAAATATAATATTAAAATTAGTCATCAAGAATCTTAGATGAAATTAGTTATAAACGAACGTATTTATAACTAACGAAAAACTGTTCTTATGTTTGTTTAAGATTTATTTGTATAAAACTAACATCCAAATTTTATAATGTAAAATGTTTTAAAATGGCAAACTAAATAATTGTTATACCAAAAAACCAAAATTATTCGAATTATTATTTTAAAAAATAACAAAACTTTTAAATAAATTTTTATTTTTTTTTAGCAATAGTAAGTACCAAGTAATAAAAAGATACGCTAAGCTTGGAATAATTAATGAAGCGTATTCTAAGATGTGACCATTTAAGTATATGTGCAGATTAACACTAATACACTCTTTAATGTTTTTTTGGTTTAAAATGTAAACACCACTTTGCGTTTGAAGTTGAATAATATAAAGATTTATAGAACATAAAAGACCATAAATAAATAAGCTATGGCAATTCCAGCCTAGGTAGGCTCGAGTCCCCAGGCGATTTCAGCCCACTCCCTCTCCGTGGCAAGCAGCCCCTCTTTTCAGGTGGAGGAGTCCCTGCTGCAGCCAATGGGCGATCAGGAAATGTGGCTTTCTCGCATTCCTTGTGCGTGCGCTACTCAAGGTTGCATGCGCCACCTGCAGCGCTTCTTGAGCTGCAGCGCGCTATTCGATTTTATGTGCAATGTGCATTAGCGCCTGTAGCGCAGCTTGTGCCAGCTAGTGACGTGCAACGCAGTTTGAGTTTACACGTGATACAATGCACACAAGTCATCTGCAGCGCTGATTTTCGCGCGCTAATGTGCAAAATCGTGTGCAGTTTGTGCACGTGGTAGTTAGATGCATACTAAAACTTTTTTGTGTTAGCAAGCGCGTTGCATGTTAATGTAGAATGTGGAGTGGTAGGGAAATAATTGTTAAACATTTTTTGTTTTATTTCTAAAATCAGTTTATATGAAAAAATGTACATGATTTACAAAATATGACTCGCAAAACACGCTTGATTTATAAAATTCATTTTGTTAAACATCTTTTTCTTGAAATACATAAATATTTAGCGGAAAAA
Organism: Copidosoma floridanum; assembly: GCF_036245765.1. Lineage (NCBI taxonomy): Eukaryota > Metazoa > Arthropoda > Insecta > Hymenoptera > Encyrtidae > Copidosoma > Copidosoma floridanum. The sequence goes on from NW_028321893.1 coordinate 3,302,953, forward strand.
AATATATCAGTAATATTTATATTATGGGCTTTGCTAAACCAACTACGTCATAGCTGGCCATTTATGTAGGCTGTTGCTTTTGTCGTTGAAGGTGTTCATATACTGCATAATATGAATCGCTGTCTAGCTTTGATGACTTAATTTTTATAAGCCATTGTGCTAATTAATGTGCTCTATGTAGAGCACAAAATAGTTTTTTCTGTTTAAAATCGTTTTGTCCGTGTGAGGCATGCTGAAGACGAGACTTTGTCTGCAAAGTCTTTGAAAGGACGATGCATTTGGGACAAATCCTGAATTTTAATCGTCAGGATTAAACTTATGAACTTAGCTTCATCACTTCCGTACCTATAGATTTTTTTAGTTTACTGGCAGTAGTTATTAAATGATACTTTAAGTCATTTTAAGTAACATCACCCTTAAACCATTAGATTCCGTGAACTTCTACCATCTGATGATTATTATGCTTTTTAATATCCAACGGTTAATCATTGAAATTGCAAGGTAGCTTGATTATTTAATGGCCACCGACGTTTTATTGCAAGGAAAACACTGAAAATTATCTTGGTATGAAGTATTTGTCAGCATTATAAAAGCCGTGCATACTAATGATGAAATTCATGATGTTTTTCATGAGTATTTTGAAATTGCGAATATTGAAGTTAAAAACTAAATTTTTTAATGTATTCTTTATTTGGCAAGGCTGTCTTTTTCACTGTTGCTGTTACTACTTGTATCACATGGGTAACGATACAAGGATATAATAAGATACAACCTGTACTTATGATTTTTCTTCATTAGAGCTAGTGACATCCGCCCACCCACAGCGCTACGTAAGATTGCGCAACCTCTCTCTCCATGAGCAAGTATGATATGTAGTTTTTCTTCTCTTCGAGTGCCTGAGCCGCTCTTGTGATTATAATCGGTCAGTTAAATAGCTTAAAAGCACAACTTTACTTTTAAAAACTATTTTTATGACTTATTCTTGAATTAAAATCTACATGTTCTATCAGTTCTTTATCATTATTGGCAAAAAACTTTTGAGTTAGAAAAAACTACTTTATACATTGAACTAAACACGTTTTTTAGATTTAATTAAACATATATATTATCCCTTACTGTAGAAACATTTCTGATAGCACATGAAAAGTTCATGTTAAAGGCATGGTATTTGCATGGCAAATAGGCTTCGTTGTGTTTTGCAAGCGCTAGGCAGCCATATCCTCCATACTCACATTTCTAAAAGTGTAGAAAACATAAATGACTTTCATCCTCATTATATTTTAACGTATGTGTGCCTATATACGTACTTGCACGATAGTGTTTCTTCAAGGTATTTTCTTTGTTTAGGAACCTTGACAAAAACTGTTTCCGCGTCAACAAGTTCAGTTTTAAATGTATTAAGAGCTTTTTTATAAGAAATTTTTCCGACATTCTATCTTATACCACGGAAATTGGTTGTCAACCATACATTTTGCTTTTGGTTCGCATGTGATAAATTTTCCCACTCGTAAGGTGGCTTAATCACTATTAGTATTATAACTGCTATGAAATCCCTATTTTTCCTAAGTTTTACATAAGCAATTTCTTTGAAAATAAATTCATTTGCACTCTTGAAACCCTGAATAGTTACAATATACTTTATCATAAAGAGGAGAAATATGTGTTCTTTAGCTGACGGTATGCTAACAAATAAATCCCACGGTCAAGCGCAGTATACTAAATACCCAAATAATTTACCCACCTCCCTCTACATCCTTCCTCAGTATCCAAACTACGTTCCAAAAAATTTTGTAATGTAATAAAATTGGAGCTGCTCAAACAGCTCATTTTTACGCAACCTATGAGTAAGTAAACCTGCAGTTTTTACTTAGCTATGGCTACCGCTACTGCATAATATTTTAAAGATGTGGCTCACCAGCTATGAAAAACATACCAGCAAACTATAAATAGGTATGATGCTGCTCATATCTTAATTTAGTTAGATAGCAGTCTTACAGCTCTTACGAAAAGTAATTTTTTTTAGTGAAAAAAAAAAGACTTCTTAACAACTTCTTAATTGCAAAAATTTTAATCAGTGGTAGCCTTACTAAGAACTTACTAAGAAGTCTCGAAGATGTGCTTTAAAATAATAGTGCTTTCGAAAGACGAATCATGACAGTATTGATTGTTAACTTGAAATATTTCGATTTAGGAAATTTTTTTAAAAACACAAAGAAGCAGTTTTCTAACTGAATACAGCAGTTTCTTCGCAAACATGAAGCACTAAAAGTTACCACAGTGTTGTCATCTGAGTATGTTATAGTAAAAGATAACATTGAGAGTACCCATTTGAAATTCTTTAACATAAAATCACAATCAGTTTATCAAACAACTATTTTAGACGATTGGTTTGATAAGAATATGCAACAACTGATTGAGCAAAGTATGGATAACTTTAAAGACACCGGTTCTGGATGGTTTTTACGTTTAATATTAAATTGAGTCATCAATATCAATAAATTAAATCCTATGCGAGGTAGTTCATTTATGGGATGACCAGACTACATTAAAAAAAAAGTCTTGAGTAAATATTGTTAACATGGGCAATCGATGCTTTAAATGGGCTATTTTATCGGTATTGCATCCACTCAATAAAAATACCAATCGTGTCTAAAACTATAGACGATACGAAAACGAGTTGAATTTTAATGATGTACCCCGGTTACCCCAAAAAAAAGTTTCTTAATTTGAAAAACGAAATAATGTTTTGGTTAACTTATTTTTTTTTTTAAAAGAAAGGTAGTACTTATAATAGTTGTCCTGGTCATTTATCAGGAAACAAAAAAAAAGTCATGTTAACGTTTTCATTGTTAAAAGTTTTAATATTAATCATGAAGTGGATGATAATAAAATCAATTTGAGTACGATTTAAATACTAAGCACAGATATCATTATGTTTGGATTAAAAATTTATCACATTTAATAAGCAAACAGTTGTCTGAACATTAGCATGCCGCAAATAAATGTGACAGTTGCCTTCATAACTTTTTGTCTAAAAATAAATTGGAAGCCCATGAAGAAGATTGCAAGATTATTCTTCCTAAAATAGAAATGAATGAGCACATACTTGAATTCAATAATTGAACACCAAAGAACCGAGTGCCTTTTGTTGTTTATGCGGAGTTTAAATGTTTATTGGAATCTGTTGAAACTGAACGTGCGTACCAACATCATGTAGCATAAAGTATTGGATGTTTTATCAAATGCAGTTATGATGATAGTAAATCAGAGTATAAAAGTTATAGACAAAATAACATAAATAATGATGAGACACCTACGAAATAGTTTGTCAATATTCTTTACCTTCTTGCTTTGAAACTGGAAGGATTAAATAAAATTTCTATCAAGATGATTAATTTGACAACAGCAGAGAAGGTCATGTATGATCAAGCTTCTTGATGTCATGTATGTAACTATCTCTTTAGTTGAGATGATGAAAAGTAAGAGATCATTATCATCTGCCTGAAAAATACGCATGTTTTTTTTAGTGTACAAATTTTTATTACTTTTTCATAAATCAACCAAAAAAGCATTTTTCTATTGCAGGTTTCGAAGTTCCGCGCATAGTAAGTACAATTTTAATTATCATGATTCACGAATGATACCAATTATTTTTTATAACTTAAGTGGTTATGATTCTCATTTGCTTATAGAAGAACTCGCTATTAACTTTTCAGGAAGAGTTTAACTTTTACTTTAGACTAAAAAAAAGTACATTTTCTTAACAAATATAGTGAAAAAACTAATATTAATCTGCAATTCATAGATACCTTCAAATTTATGCCTCCATCCCTCGATAAGCTGTTATCGAATTTAGATCAAATGAAAATTATCAAAAAAACATTCTCAAATGATGATAACTATAATATAAATTAAATGAGCTTATTGGAAAGGAAGGGCATATTTCTGTATGATCAAAATATCCTTGTTTGAAAAACTAGAGGAAAAAAAGATACCAACAAAACAAGATTTGTATGGTGTCTTATACGAAGCTTATATTACTAATAAAGAGTATTAGCATGCTAAAAGAATCTGGAATACTTTTAACATTCAAACACTTGGGCAGTATTCAGATTAATACTCGAAGACTGATGTGCTACTACTTGCCGAAGTGTTCGAAAATTTTCGAAACAGTTGTCTCAAAGCATATGAGTTAAACTCGGCTCATTATCATACAACATCTCGTTTACCTTGGAAAGCTGTGTTGAACTATACAAATTTTTGAAAATATTTTTTTAAATTATCAATTACTGCGAAGTAATAATATAATTAATTTTCATTGATTTAAAGTGAAATTTAAATTGTTAACTGATGTTGACATGCTTATGTTTATTGACCTTGCACACGAGGGGGAAACAGTCAATATTCAAATTGCTAAGCTAAGGCAAATAATGCATACATGAGAGAAGGCAAACGTAATTATGTGGATGAAGAATATCTCATGTATTATAATGTCAATAACGTGTATGATTGGGCCATGACCCAACCATTGACTTACGATGGTTTCAAATGGATTGAAAATGTTAACCCAACAGGTATTTTGAACGCAGAAGATGATATTGAAATCGGGTATAGTATCGAAGTATATCTTACTTACTCCGAAACTCTCCATAACGCACACAAGGATTTGCCATTCTGTGCTGAGCACATGACACTTCCAGGATCCAAACAAAAAAAATTATTGACCACTCTGTACGACGAAAAGCAATATGTAATACACTATCAGATACTTAAGCAAGCTGTGAGTTACAGCCTCCATATAATAAAAATCTATAGAATCATACGGTACACTCAAAGTTCCTGGTTAAAAAGATTTATTGACTTAAACTATCAAAAACATTAAAATGCAAAAAACGACTTTGAGAAGATGTTGTAAAAATTACTTTATAATGCAGTACATGGAAAAAAATGGAAAATAAGCGCAAGCAAATAGACGTTAAGCTTATTAACAAATGGTGAAGAAGATTTTGGTCAGAAACATATATTGCACGTCCTAAACTTCATAGTTGTGATATATTTGACCAGCAGCTTGTTGCTGTACAATTAATGCACGTTGATATTATGATTAGAAAATCAATATATATATATATATATATATATATATATATATATACAGTATTAAGTGTCTTGGACCTGACCACAACACTTGTCTATTAATGTCATTATGATTTTATGAGAAATCAAATTAGAAATCAGTGAAAACTGTCGAATACCGATACTGATAGTTTTATATCTAAAATAACGAATAAAAATATCTATAATATGATGCGTGAGAATATCAGAGAATTTAATACGTGGGACTGTCCTATCAAAAATGATTTGAATATGCCTTGTAAAAAGAAACAAATCGTTGCTTTTATAAAAGATAAATGCAATAGTAATATTATGTTGGGATTCGTAGCATTACGAAGTAAAATGTAAAGCATGAAGATTAAAAATCAAAAACCATCAAAAAAAGCTAGAGGTAAAAAAAGCTTTTTTGTAGGATTTACAATAACCTTTGAAGATTACATCAAGTATCTGACTGAAAGTTCTAGCATCGCTCGGGAGCAAAAAATTATTAGATCGCGTCATCATGAACTATTCACTGAAAAAGAAAAGAGAGTTGCTTGTAGTGCACACGACAACAAACGATTTTTGCTACCTGGTTGTACTGATACTATACCATGGGGTCATTATAGCATAGTGGAAAATGAATCATCCAATAAGAGAAAAAGATTGATAGAAGGGGTAGCCAATTAGGTGGAAGAAGCTGCAAAGACTTTTCCTGTATTGGATCCCTCAAAAATAGACAGAACGCTAGCAGCGAACCTACAATGGAGGAGTCGGTACTATATCAGAAGTTGTCTCGACTAGGCAAGCTCATTCTATACTCTAGCAGAGATCCACGTAAGGTTGAACTTAATCAACTGAAGCTGACATCACTTTTAAGTGAATTATCTCGTAAAAAATGTAAATAGAATTAAGGTAACATATTTTTTATAGTAAGTATTTGTGCATATTTACACAGCATCTATAATGTATTAATAATTTATGTTAACTTTAATGTTATTTCGTTTCGTTAAAGATGAATCTTGCAACACTCAACAATATCGCTGACAGTGATCTTCTGCCAACAAAAAAAATTTTCCAAATTGATTTCCGACCAAAGCTACATGGTATCAGAACTAAGAAAAGTTTATACTAAATTCAGACTCAAGAGGGTTGCAAAACTTAACGATGACTTTGAAATTTTTCTGCAAACTAGAATAAGTGCAGCTCTTTTTAAAAACAAAGAATTCTGTAATAAATTATTAGATGCTGTAAACAAATTTAAATTATTTAAGGTATACAACTGAAAACACATCATATTTTTTTATGTGTGATGTAGAAAAAAAAAAAGAAAAAAATTTAAATTTTTTCTAAAATTTGAGCATTTCTTTAAAATATCTTTTCCACGTAATATTTTAATAATTACTTGATACATATTACGATTGTATGATTTCTTAACTTTCTGTAATTTAAATATCTTTGTAATTTACTTTGAGTACTGTCAAAACCCAACCATTTATTAAAAACTCGATTGCCACGCCCTGAAAGGATCTTCTTTATGAGGTATAAGTATGTATACATCAGCATGTTTTGTTTTCTGTAGTTTATGCTCATAGAAACCTTTAGAAGAAGGTTGATCTTGATAATCTTTCAGATAATACGTCGTTGAATTGGTTGCTGCTACTCGCATGATTGTAAATATTTCTGTCGACCAATTCAGTGTATAACCTTTTTTAAATGCTTGTTTTGGCTTGCTGACGCGTACTTTATCACCAATTTGAAATTTTGGCTCACTGCTATTTAAACATTATTTTAAAGATTTTTTCAAGACTTGAACTTCATTTTCAGCTGTAACATCTTTCAGTTTCAAACCAGTTGTTCGATGCTCCCCATTGTTGTATAATTTAACTAACATTCGTATCAAATTTAACCACTTATAATTGCCTTGCAGACTGAGTTTTTTCCACATCAAATTTCAAAAAGTACGATTAAATCGCTTGTAAAACACAGCTTCAAGACTGCTGTAAGTTAAGTATGAATTTATTTTATACTTTTGCATGCGATTTTGGAAGTTTGCATTATCGAATTTTTTGCCACAATCAGTTTGCATGTTTACAGGCACCCGTCTTTTTTTTAACATTAAATGCATTGCTACAGTTACTTCTTTACTAGTTTTTTTTTTTTTTTTGATGGTAACAGCCCATGGAAAAAATATTTACAACAGTGAGCATGTACCGATATTCTTTGTTTTCGGAAGCGTAAGGCTGCATCTCTATGAGGTCCACTTGCCAAGTCTCGTGTAAGCCACGTTTGTTGAATTTTTGGCAAGGATAATTACAACTTGCTGCCTTATACAGTATCGCAACGATTTCCTCTATGTATTAATTGACTAGGTTTAAGTTTTCTGGGTCAGCTTGAATAAATAGAAACTTTCTTCTAAGTTGAATATAAAAATTTGAAAGCTATCTATTTCTATTTCATGCTTTTTAATTACTCTAATCAAGTAAGCATAATGTACTATATCTCGAGGCTGTTTCGGTGTTCCAACATTGTACAGCCTTTTGTTATTCAAGTCATACTGCCCATCTGTTGTAAGTTTATATCCAACACCAGGAGGACCTTTGCTACCACCTTCGGTTTTACTTAATTTTTGACCAAATATATCGACACTTACTTTGATTTTAATGCGAAAATTGTGCACATCAATGTATATATATATATATATATATATATATATGCATGTCCTGCTTCACGAAGCTCTTTAATAATAGATACAATTTCTTTGTCAAGACTCGTATTTTCTGCTGACTTTTCAGCTGTTAATAATTGTAAACGATCTACTAACTCATTAGGATCATCCCAATGTATATAATTCACTTGTTGCATTATTTAAACAGTTTCATAATAAGATAGCAACGAGCCTTTTTTTTTGTGAACCATGTTTTCAAACATTTGAGCGATAATTTTATTGAACTTAATACTTTTATGTGATAATGTACCTCCATTTTTTTTAACCCTTTTCTATGAGCATTTGAAGTTTGTAATATTATGTAGTTTATTCGAAAATCCTTTCGTGTTAACAGAGATTTATGAGGATGTTTTTCGATAAGTCTCTCGATTATTCTAGCAGTCATTGAAAAATGCAAATCATTCATTTTAATACGATTGTTTTTAAAGTCTGTTCGCGAATCACCAAGCTTGTACTTCGCATTTTCTGTTTGTACTCGATACTTCAAATGTAATAAATCATTCTGATTTTCATACAGTATTTGTAAATAAGAATTTTTGGGTGAATTCTTACTAATTTGCACTGAATCAACTGATTGATTCAGAATAGTATCATTTACATTAGTATTATCATCACTTTCACTAATGGCAGATTCGAATGCTATATCACTTTCACTAAACTTTTCTCTGTTTTTTTGATGCTTTCCTTTACCAACTTTATTTTTTTCTTCATTATTTTTGTTGTATAAATGATTGTGGGTAACAGAATTGTTACTACAATTTTTTTGTTTTTTGTTTCAGCGACAATTTCCATTAGAGGGTCTGTAATTGGCTTAAAAGAATCCCTAAGCACTTCTTCAGCCTTGTTTTTCCTAAACTTCAATAGTCTGTACGTTTTTCTAACGGCTTCATGTGCCTTTACAAACTGACGTAGAACGTCTGCTTCTACATTATGATAATGATATAGAGTCTAGTTCATACATTATTATAATAATGATGCTTACGACAATGACAATGATGCTTCAATGTCTTACGATTGACTGTAATGATTGCCCTAGGTGTGTCCTAAATGTACAGCGAAACTATCCAAGTCTTTTCTGTAGTGACCATTACTTATTTGTTTATCTCTATTTATATTAAAAAATCCATGGTTGTCATTATTCCAGCAAGTAAAGCATCAATTTTTTAATTGAATGCACGGCATGTCTAAGTTTACATGATCGTTATACACATACCTCTAGTTAACTTCATCTTGACGGAATAAAACTAAAAAATTAGCGTTATCTCTAACAACATGCTTCGATACTTGAGCATATATCTGACAAAGATAGAAGCTGTCAACATTTTTGTGTCTACCTATATAGAAAAAGGCATTGACATCGTCTTGTTTTTTACAAACTATATCATCAAAAATCATTATAGAATATGGTGAAGCATCATCTAGCAAAACTACAGTCTTATGTTCACTGAAAAGTAAGTATTTTCCACCCTCTATAGGCTCCAATAAATCTTTTAAAAACTTGTTTTTTGGTTAATGTGGCGATTGAGAATACACATACACGTTTTAACACTTAACTCTATTGGAAGGCACGATTAAAGCCAATAAGCTATTAGTTCTACCACAATTAGATGGACCGCAACATACAGTGCGAATACTATTAGGGAGTAGTTCACAAAGAGGTATAAGAATACAGCACGCAAGTGGGCGATTTGCGCGTGATCAGAAAAGAGAATGAAGACTGCATAAGGGGAGTTCTATCTCTCTCTGATCATCTGCTCTACCTTGCGTGATCGGGAGGCAGGAAAAAGAGTTGACCAATCACAGCGCTTGGCTAGACAAGGACACGATTCCTTTGGTGTGCAGGTATCTCTCTCTACGCTGATCTTGCTGCCACTTACAGGCTGACATACCGCTTGCGTGCTCTATTCTTATACCTCTATGGTAGTTCACCACATCGATTCGAACGCTTTTCTTGTTTGACAATAGCGGCAAAATTTGAAACTTGTGATTTTATGGATTGTTCTTTAAACTCTGTGTCAACTTAGTATGGAAAAAAAGTGACAACTAATTATTTAATTAAATAGTATAACGCTTTTAGATTTTTAACTCTGTATTGTAACAAATTTGTCTACTATACATAAACTACTTTTTTTCTTGAACGCTGAGTCATAATCCAACCTCATCATCATACATCATCATTATCATGCATCGTGAGAAATGACGAGGTCTTGTAAATAAAATCATAAATTCTTTGCCAGTAAAGCTTCATTTTCCTGAATATCCGTATTTTGGTCCGAGTACTAAGCTTGCTAATCGTCTTGCTAGAGGAGATCCAGAAGTTAATCCACTGGATGCCCCGTGTACAGAGCATAATATAGCATACTCAAAAAATCGACCAGATTTAAAAGCCAGACACGAGCAGATAAGATTTAAGCTGATGAGGCTTGGCAAAGAGTTAAAGCTTTAGATTCGAGTATTGGTAAAAAAGCAGCAGCTACCTTTGTGACTGGTGCTATAAAGCTTAAAAGTAAATTTAGTATGGGGCTAAAGAAGAAGAAGAATAAGAAGAAACAAGGTAATAATAAAAAAAATAGAAAAAGGAGTCACTTAAGGAAGCACGGTAGTGTGTTAAGTGCAATTATTGAAGCTGCCTCACAAGACATGAATACCAATAGCAAAAAAGCTCGAGATGTCATTAGTAGTGCTTTAAAAGGTGCTCGTACTGCAGTTAAGAATCTGGTGGTAAAAAGCATGGTAGAATTCGCTACATCTTACGGCTTTCTACTAAAATTGGTGAAGCTCTACCTCTGATACCCTTGTTTGCTGATTAGAGTGCAACAGGTGCTGTAGCCAATGAAATAGCAGGAATAATAAGAAGCATTAATGCTACTAAGTCAGCCAAAAAGCAGCTAGCCGAGAGTTGAAGACAAGACAGAGAAGGTTTTTATCTCAGATCTTATGAAACTGGATTAGAAGTTCATTTAAAGCCTTACAATGCAAAAGGATTAAAGGAAAAAAAAAAAATAAATAAAAAGGAAATTCAAAGCAGTAAAATTACCTAATCAAGCTCTATTCAACATAAATTAGAGAAAATATTCCCAAATCTCAAAAATCCCTCGTTTTCGTGAAGTATTCATGAAAAACAACTTAACTGCTGATGGCCTGCGGTTTTCTGAGACAGCTATAGTAAATCTTGATGATAAGAATGGACCTAGAACTTACTAGGTGGCTTATTAAAAACGTGGTAATAATGTTATAAATTTTGACAGTATTGGAGATCTTCAGCCACCTATCGACTCAATGTTATATTTAAAAGTTAATAAGGTGAAATATAATCATAAACGTTATCAAAAATTTAACTTAACATCTGTGGTCATTGGTACCTTAATTCTTTCTCAAAACAAATATAACTTTTTTCTATTGGGAGGAGTCATTTATTTAGACTTTGGCAGCCATAAAAGTAATGTTAACATCGAACCTCTTAGGTACTTTTCATGTTTCAGAAGCACAGTATTTTTCACCTTTTGAATTATTGCCATAACACAGATACGTTCTTGGCTTAGTACAACTTTAGTCATTTAACTCAGTTTCAAATATTGATAAAAATTGTAATTAATTTTACGCCAACAATCTAGTTATTACATTACTAACCAGTAGTTATAAAATCGAAGATATTAAGTCATTTTTAATTAAAGTATTACATTCTTGCAACATAGCTCTTGATATTACGCCAAACAATAAAACGCTTCGAAGTGTTATCAAGTGCAGCCATACCATTGACTTTAGACCTAAAGATTGTGTAGGTCATCAATTAGGTTTTACTCAGCGAGTTCTAAACAATAACACCACTCATATTTCAGACTTACCTGTAGCTATTTCAAACGCATTAAGAGTTAAATATAACATTATGAGAGGAGTTTACATAAATAAAAATAAAGTGCACACGATTCATGAGTTTTTTCTGGCTGTACCACCAGGATATGGAACCATTGAAATTCCTTCACAAATAACTTATTAACTGGTTATTGGACGTATTGTTGACCATATATAACTACGTATGGTTGATCAGGATGGTAATTTTCAACAAGTTTATTTTCGTGGTGAAGTCTTAAGATTGCATATAAAACCCTCTTCATAATGGGTATCATTTATAATCAAACAAATCATGTAGGTAGTTCAATATGCATCCGAGCACTCAGTCAATAACAAGCTCTCAAATCGTTGAGACGTTTAAAAAAACAGTCCATGAATGCATCTAGAGATCTAAGAAAACAGTCAACACGTCAAAAACTAGCTTATTAAAACATACAGTTTATAGAAAGTCTTGGTTTAAAAATAAAAAATCCTGGTGGAAAATAAGTTGGATCCTTTTTTGTTGTATAAAAAATGGACGAGATTCTTAGTATTCAGTCTCCACTCGCATTTGATAAATCTATTGCGCACTATGAGATTCATGCTCATCATCCGTAGGCATCTTCAACATATGGTAACAGCGATGAAATTCGTATTTTAATTCAAAATCAAGATTTGTGTCTTTTACCATCCAGAAGTTCCTTACATGTTTATAGAAGATTGGTCAAAGCAGATGGAAATACAGCAGTAACAAATACTGCTGTGACAAACAACGCAATCTGCCACTTATTTAAAGAAATAAGATATGAGATAAGTGCTATAGAGGTCAACAAGTGCAAGAACGTTAGATTAACAACCCTAACAAAAAATTGGTTATTACTTTGTCCTGATCAGAAATCTATAATAAATGCATATTGGCTTGGTGCTAGAAAAAAAATGATGATCTTACAAATAATAACGGCTTCTTTGATGTTATGTTTCCACTGAATATGGTTTTCAGTTTTGCTGAAGACTAGTAAGATAGTTGTTAATGAAAAACATTATCTTATCCTTATAAGAGCAAGAAGAGATGTAAGGTCCTTGTTGCAAACTCCAGTAAAGGCTAATGGTGCTGATTCCACGGCCGTTGCAACTTGGGGAGACCTTAAAATAGTAATATTGAAGCTGTAGTGGCTTATGCCCTATGTAGTAATGTCAGATTCTCATAAAATTCGTTTATTAAATTATGTGTAAAAAGACAAGTTTATACCTATGAGTTTTCGAACTTAGGAATCATATAAATATCTTCTGTTACCTAGCACGTCCAAACATTATTCGACAGTTAAAACATCAAATAAGTTGGAAAAGCCACGTTGCGTTATTTTAGCCTTTAAAACTAACTGTAAAAATCAGAAAAATGTAAGCGCTAGTATGTTTGATCACTTTAACATAAGAAATGTGAGACTCTACTCAAATTCGTAATATTATCCTTATAGTGATCTAAATCTTTATATAACGCTGAAACAGTATGCATTGCTACATCATTTGTATGCTAATTTTTAAAATTCATACTATGGCAAAGATTGTACACCTTCACTGAGCAAACAGCACTTTCTCAGTGGAAACCCTTTAATTGGTCTTGATTGTTCTAAACAAAACAAGTCATTGAAAAAAGCTTCAGTCGATATGAGGCAGGAATTTGCGTCGCATACAAATTTTTTTGCCAATACGTCACGTATAATTGCTTCATTTTGCATGACTCTGTAGTTCAATATAACACAATGAGTGGCGATATCAAGAAACTTATGTGGAGATATATAAAATTGATACAGGGTTTTGCCAGCATCAGTTTATTTTTAACCACAATGGATAAAGGTTGGAGCAACAGCTGGAGTAAAGAAAAAGCAGAGAGCAAACGACGACAAGGAGAGTAGAAAAAAACTTATGAGGAGAAACGAGGAGAAAAACGTAAAGGTTGATAAAACAAAATCTGCGAAAAAATCGGAAGATAAAGACTGTAAAATTGTTTGAAAACTAATATGTTTAAGAAGCTTTACTTTTGTTAATATTTTATATAAACCGTGTACGAGTAATTTTACGACTAATCTTAAATATTAAAAAACCTCAACTAAGGATGATGATGATAGAAATAAAAAGTCTGTGCCAAAAAACTTCGTTGATAAATATTCAATTAAAAAAGGATCTTGTCCTAAAAATTAAGGTTACAGAAAAATAAAATAACAATAAAATGAATATTATAATTCCGAAAGATGGAGTATTTTGTGGACATGCACGAATTCAAGAAACCAGGTGATGATTATATGCTCAAAGAATTGGCTATCCTTCCGCTTAATACTAACGATGCAGAAGCCAAAACATCTTTTTTTAAAGCACTCTTTACCTAGCACAAATGAATATAAATAAATAAACATGATAATTTATACCTTAATCTTTGCTATCACCAACTAACCTGGGACTCGAAAAAAATTAAGTATACGGAGATAGGAAATATTTTACGGAAGATCCCGAAAATGCTACAAAGATACATGTTGTTGGAGATTTAAAAAAATTAAGCTTAGATGATTTGGCTTTAAGGTCACTGATATGACGGACTATCTACCGTTCGAACTTCCAATGATGACGACGATAATTATAGTACAGAGCTGTAAGAATGCATTGTATCGTAGTAAAAAACAAGATGTTAAACTAAATCGTTTCGTAAATCATGTGAATTTTTCATTTAATATGTACTTTTAAAAAAAAAAACCAAAAAATGTTTAACAATTACTTCCCTACCACTCCACATACTGCATTATCATGCAACGTGCAAACAGCGTGCGCAAATCAGCGCTGCAGATGACTCATGCACAGTGCATCGCGCTTGAAGTCAAGCTGCATTGCACATCACAAGCTGGCGTACGCGCTGCTACATGCGCTAATGCACATTGCTCATAAACTTAAACAGCGCTGCAAATAGCGCACACAATCTCAAGCAGCGCACGCACAAGGAGTGTGAGGAAGCCACAGCTCCTGCTCGTTGATCGGCTACAGCAGAGACTACCCCACCTGAAAAAAGGGGCTGCTTGCCATGGAGAGGGAGTCTGCCAAAATCGCCTAGTGACTTGAGCCCACTGGGCTGGAATTGGCAAAGCTTATGTACTACCATTAAATAATAAAAATTGTAAGGTTAAGACATGTTTTTTTAAACATTAGTTGTCCAAGATCGAAAAAATCATGAAAGAAAAATCAAAACCAATTGATCACTACAAAACTTTTTTAAGAGTGGATTTAATTGCATACTTGATAAATTTAGAGAACTAACTCCGTACACAGGAAAATTCTGTGGCAAAAAAAATTTTTTTCATAAAGAGACTTTATGAGAATAATCTTCAATATTATGTTTTCAAATGAAATTTCTTATTCATTATAAGATTTTTCTAACCAAGAAGAAAAAACTATTGGTATATTTTTAATGTTTGGTTTTTTATATTTATTATTGCATAACATTACATTACAACAGAACATTGCCAACAATATAGTTAATTTATACTATTGGCACTATTGAACCCACTTAGCAAGACTCTTAGGACTCGGGATATTGCTAGGGTGTAGAATAAACTAAGTATACTACTGTACACTGTATCAAAAATGTAAATGATCGTTCATTTTACTGAGCACTGCGTTGCCGTTTTACAAAAAAGCTTACAGTCATATAAAAACTGTCGTGTGACTGACTTACAGCTCGTGTTGAACTAACTCGACCAATGCACAGTATCAGGCACGCACATATATATGAATAAGGATCAACCTTACTCTGGTATTCTTCTAAGGCTGATTGATAATTTTTACGTAAAAAAGATGTAAGCAATCAGGATGTTATTTAAATGATGCGGCTTTATCTACTGGTGTATGACGTTAGCAGTCACTTTCACATGTCATCCAATTTGTAAAGCTTTGGTAAAAATGTTAGCAATTTGATCGTTAGAGTCCATTCATTTGATTTCAATAAGCCCATATTCAGCAAATTCTTTAACATAATCTTCACGTTTCGATAAAATGTGCCTGAGTTAAGGTCCACCATAAGACACTGTGCCTGTTGCAGTCGGTCATGGTTGCTCGAAATTGTATGACCGTCAAATCCCGTATCCAATTAGTTATTAAGGCTTACCCCTTTCGTGACATCTGAGGCATAAAAATCTAGCCAAGTTCTACTGGGCTATGACGCACTTACCACGGAAAAATGAAGAACATACCATACGTGATATATATTATACCATAGGCCATAGAACGACTATCAGGGACTGGAGCAGTATTACTTCGCCAAAGTAGACCTCATTCCCAACCTACCTCTGTGGCTGACTAGTCTTCCGCAGTATCTCCAATGCACCCGCTTGCGCAAGATCGAGGCACTTAACTTCACTCACTCCCATGCTTACGATCTTAAAATATTCACGAACTGAAAGTTCAAGCCTGTTGGTTTGTCCTACGCAGGTGACATTAAATATATGTGCACCCGTTTTTATTGCTCGCTTGTGCAAGCACTTGCTATTTTTCTGCAGATTTGGCTGCACGTGTCCATGTACTGCCCATCCTAATCACGTCAATGAACTTGAAACACCTAATTCTTGCATGCTACGAGCTTCGCGACTCACTAGCAACTCCCAACTATCCTGTGCTATAAGAGATAATAAGGTCACGCTATCATGCGCCTGAATAAAAACACCCAGATCCTTGCTGATTCGGGGTACCAAATAGTGCGTTGGCAAGTTTACTAATGACACGGCCAAAGCCCCCGATACTGAATAATTCTCTCCCATACCTTTGATGCAAAAACATGTTTGCACGGCGTGTCCACGTCAACACACTTTTTGATTTGTATGATTTTAATGCCTTCGCAATTGTTTGTCCTTCATTGTATTATTCGGAAACGCAGTTTTCACATAAAATTGTCGTATTTTCAAACTATTTTTTTTCATTACTCCCCGTAAGACTCAAACAACAATTAATCAAGAGACAAGAACATAGGTGTTTAACAGATCATTTTGGTTTCCCTCTTTAAATACATGGATTTCAAATCTGGCTTTATATTTAGTCTTTCCAGTAATATCTTTTTACCTTTTGAGAACCCATCAAGAATTAATTACATTCGGTTTTCTACTTTTTTTTAACAGCCCTTGGGCTGTTGACAATTTTTCATACATTTTTGTCGATCATTAATCTCATTTCTTTCGTTACAGCTTTCTGCCATTCATTAGTATGTTTGCTCTTTAAAGCTTCTAAGCAGCTAGTTAGATTTTTACAGATTTTATCCAAAAATGCATAATACAATTAGTCTATTTATTGTTTTATGGAACAGTCGTCTTCATCTAAATTTTCTTGTCCAAAGGTGATGTGTTTATTTATGACATCTGCAGTCCTGTGAACCTTATGTTATGTATCAACTTCTGTCGTTCTGCTAGCAAAACTTCTTATGTCTTTCCCGTATTAAGTATTTAAGATGGTGATCCTCTTTCGTTTCGAGGTCTCTTTCTTCACTTCTAAACTTTCTTTTACCTGTTAGTCAAATTTCAGGAGCCAGCTGTCATTATTGACTATTTCTGTGACTTATACCTTATTTTATATATCGTTCAGATATATATCTCTGTATACCAGTCATTCGTTACATCTCGCATCTTTGCTTTCATAAAATTGTCTTTGGATTCAACTACATAAAAACCCTATAACAACCTATCTCACCAGAACGAATCGTTAAGCTAACAAACTAAATTTTGGACCCGTATTCCTGTATATTTTAAAGTTGTCAAAGCATTCAAAGCGTTTTATTTGCTCAATATTGAGGTTTTTATGATATGCAAACTTTACCAACGGGATTTTCATTTCATTTGAGCTCTAAGGTGTTTGATTGTTGGCATAAGCTGATGCACGGAGAGCCAAGTTTCACATACTCTCTGGAGGACCAAAGTAAAACTTGTTTATTCTTGTCTTCTCTACACTCGTTAGTTAAAACTGTTAAGTTATCCCATTGTGCTCTGGTGTCTTAGGGCTTGCTAGATGGAGTTAAGTCTCTTTATCATTTAACACTTTGCGGGCATGCGTCACCAGTGAACTTTGTGCCTTAGTCAGACCTAAGGTAGCAAACCTTGGCGTCATAGCCTGAAATGTTTCTGGAGCTTTAAACAAAATTTTCTAAGCAAGTTCTTGTACCACTCTTAGCTTTCGTTGGATATACGATGGCCATTCTGTAGTAGTCATCTACAAATACAAACACGTACCTGTAGGGCTTAGGATGCAAAATCTGACTTATTGGGCTCATGGTAGTATCTAAATAAATAATTTGAAGGGTAGCAGGAGCTCTTACTCTTATTATTTTAGCCAAGAGTTTGTTAAATTTTGCCTTTAAACAGTCACAATTAGATTCACTGTCATCAAAGTATTATTCTTCATATTTTTGTTATAGAAAATTTCATCGGACATGGCTTAAAAAAAGCAAGAAAAGCATGTTCTAATCCAACGAACCATAAAATAGCATTGTTGGTAGCATCTGTGGTCTCCAAAGTTCTATTAATATTTGTAGATGCCTTTTTTACACTTATTTTGTAAGGATTCAGTAGCTTACTGTCATTAACTGAAATTTTGGAGCAAGAGTCTATGGGGTTTGACATATTTAAATTAGCAGTAACTTCCACTTGCTACTTATTTTCACCAGTGTTGCTATTCTGTTGGCCGTCTTTTGTTGTCGCTTTGCTTCGTATATAATGTTCATCGAAGCCATTTGTCATCAAGTACGCAAATTTCCTGTCAACCTTATTATTAAGTTCAAAACGTTTAAATTTACAAGCCAATAGGACTGCTGTGATAAATAAGCTGTTTTAAGTCAGATCGAATACGTCGATTTTATTATAGTCAATGTATATGGCCAGGCCTAAGTCTACAAATTTTTCTAAATGCCTGCCAGGCAGTTAAAGAAGTGATAACCAGTGTCATTTTACGTAAAATATCGGATACCATCACACACCAGCTGTTCTGGTTCACTCGCAGAGCCGTTGTAAAAGTTGTCCCTCTGATGATCCAGGAACGCTGTTATTTAAATTCAGTCTTAAGAAGGTAGGATTTTGAGCGATTATATGTCGCTCTTTCTCCTTGTATGACTTTAATCATGGTGTCAAGGGTATTAATCTGTAATACTTTTTTCACGACTGTATTTATAAAATGCATCATGTACTGTTTTCTCAGACAAAGATTTTTTCCTTTGCACATTTTTGTAGCTTTTAAATAGCTCTTTCAATTTATTAATGAAACCTCGCGCTGTTGCTTTAATAGGTAAACACCGAAGATTATACAATTTTTGCTTTATTTCATTAAATGAGAAATTACATTAATTTTTTTTTATTTGCATTAATTTGTCTAGTAATTTCCAAAGATTAGAAAAATAAGCTGTCTTTAAGTGGTAAAAGTTATTCATTAAGTTAATTATTATGTACCGTACTTTTTTAATGATTGTCCAATTCTTTAGCGGACAGAAAGATGAGAAACTTGTTGGTATCATCCAATCCAAATAACAGTCCTTTGATTTTAAGTTTTGGAAAGAGTTTATCAAGAAATAATTCTTCTTTGATTTGAGAAGTTGAATTATAGTTATAACGGGAAAGTTAATTTTTATTTAATATTAAATAAACTGAGTCCTTTCTTGGACTCTGGTGAAAAATTTCTAATTAAAAAGATAGTAATAACGTGGTTTCTTGAAAATAACTTAAATTTTTGCTTTTTTTGACAATTTATTTCTTACTTTTATACATAGATTATGGTCGATATCTTTAAGAAGAAATCACTACAAGAGAAAGATAGAATTATAAAAATGCTTTACAACAAATAATGAAAACAGTGAAACTACAATAGTTTGTCTAATTAAAAAAAAAAATCAGCATAAAACTCACACTAAAAAACTTTTGTCTAGTATTGCCAGATCTAAAAAAATTCCACCTGGCAAATTAGATTCACGTAATATAAAAGAAATGAGTACATTTCATTAAATAATAACATTGTTACAATATGTATATGGAATTAGAAGGGGTGTGCCATATTTTTGCGTATTAATAAACATGTTAAATCTACTTGTAATAATAACTCAACTGGTTGGCGTAAACATTGTAGCTCACTGGTAAATTTCTAAAATGTAAAAAAAATAAAATTATTTTTTAATGCACCTCAAAGCATAAAGTATAATTTATAACAAATAACAGATATTGTAAAAGCACAGAGACATAGCAAATTCATAACTTATGATTGACTCAGTTCTTCTTTTTCACTGATAATAGATGATGCGGTTTGCAAGCTTATTTAGTACGATGCTTTTTATATTTGCATTGTTTATTTACCATTCGCTAGAAATAATTTATTAATATTCGCCATATTACTTCTATATTTATATGTTGTTGATCATACCGTTTGTATATTCAATGTATGGTGAGAATTCATCAATGGTTTAACTACTGAAGCAGCTGTCAGCTTTACTTAGAGTGAAAAATAAATTGTGAAACAAAGCTTAAGTTTTCAACTACTTATAATAAACCTAGGTAGTATTAACTTTTTTATTTATTTAAAAGTCCAAGTTAAAACCTTTTACTTCGATCAAGGTCAGTTGTTCGGACACGGTGGAGATGGCCAACACTACCCCCTCCAAACTCGCTATCCAACTGGAGTTGTCAGTAGAAGTCTGTAGTGTCTTTAAGTATTTTGCCCTTTGGCTCTCCTGTAGCAAAGCTAGTTAGCACCACAGGTTCATACGCTTCTCCTTGGCTGCACTCTTCTTAGTTAAGAATTTATTTGTCTGTCTTGAGTTGTTACTTTTAACTTGTATTTGTGCAACAAGTCCATCATTTCCTTGTCATAGTTAAAAGCAACCCTTTTTCTTTTAAAATCTTTAGCCTTCCTAAAACAGCTAGACTCACTGACTTTTCCTTTGAAATTCTCTTGTAATATTCATCGAAATGTTTGTTACCAGTTATCTCATCGTATGTCCTTTTATCAGTCAAGAATTTAGTTTTTTTTTTTTTTTTCATTCTGTCATTTTAAATCACTTTCAATTTTAATACTTTAGTAGGAAAAAGTCAAACGTTAGGTTTCTTAGCTTTTAATATTTTCAGCTGACAGGGATAATGCACTGCCAGAGTTTTTAATACTCGTGAGATTTAACACACGCGATGTTTTATCAATTTCTTGAGATTAAGAATTACCGTTCAATTTGGCTGCAATCAATTTTCTCTTATTTGCACATATCAACTAATCCGTCATTAATTTTTATAGACAAGTCGCTGCCAAGATTTTCTCGATGAATATGGGCACCAAGTCAACAAATTCACATATACACGTCGATCGTTTCATCTTCTAAAATGAAGCCATCGTTTCTTGAATGTCCCCAACCGCTTCCAAGAAAAAAGTTGAGGAAACAAATAAGTCTGTGCTTACAACGGGACTATCTACACACATTATGTGCGTTACAAATATGCCACTCCTAGCGTACATAGATACCACAGGACACGTGCTGTTTAGTGCACTGGGGCACATTAAGTGAGAGAACTAACGGCACATGAGTTGCCCATACATGCACGCACATATGTGAACACAACAAACGCACATGCACAACAGTACTGTAGAGATAGTAAGACCTTTTCTCTCCAGGCAAGATTTAACCGAGAGAAAATAAATGTTAGAAAAACAGTACAGTCAAAAGAAAAAAAAGTGTCACCCTCAATTTGCAGTTACAACAAAAGAAAACGACTGACTGTTGACATAACATGCTGCGTCTTTTATAGACCTGTCGTTACATTCTTGCTGTTGACTCCTCTCCGGCCTTCATCGTCTCTTCTTGTGGTGGTGCCACTCGCAATGCCTGGTCACCTTCGATCTTTCTCTCCAATTCTGGTGAGGCCAGCTCGCTGGCTTCAACCGACATCTTGACCTCAAGGTCAGAGGGCACACCTTTGCCAGCCTCACTCATAGTTACAAAGGAATAAAAGAAACTAAAAAAAAGCAGTCAAAACAAAGAGGCAAGAAAAAGATTAAGAATGAAAAAAGAGAGAGAGAGAGTGAGACAGGAAACATAAAATCTCTGGCACAAGGTAATTTGTCACAACAGAAGCCTAATGTAGTGGAAATATGCTGGGTCCGTAACCTGTTGGCACAACTTTATTAATAGCGCAATGCTCTCAAAACTTAAAATATTGCCAGGGTATTCGCTATGTGCTGTAAGCTGAGACAGGGCCACCTGCATGGCAAAAAGTAGGCAATGCTGAATAATACAATTACATAGCCTGTTATAAGTTGCAAACTTTGTTGATTGTCTCTATAGCTTTCATGAATTTGTGATACTCAAAGTATTAATTTTTAATATCAAGTATTTGTTTTAGGCAGATAAAATTATTGTTTAACAGTTACAGACAGTTAATTAGTTAACAATAAAGTAAAAACTTGTTTTCTATTTAATACTTATTTTAAACATCAAAAATCCATACTTCAAGTATCTGCTAACTGCTCACAGTGAATAAGATAAATAAAATGCACCACTCTTCACTATAAAAAGGATAAAAATACTGTCAAAAATTTAGGGTGCTTGCTATACTTCAATATAAGGAACAGCAACGCCCTTCTTTATAGAAGGATAATGCTCTAAAACAGAGTATCAAAGGAGCTTGTTACGCGTAGCTCTAATTTACCGACCACTATGCATAACCCCTATATATATGATTAGAGTACAGGCTTCACCAAATTGGAGTAAGAATTAAGCTTTTTTTCTCATGCCAAGGGTGCAGAGTAATAAATGCCTTCTAAAGAAACAATAGAACAATAAAACAATCAAATAAAGATGAAGCGGGCTGATGTATTTTTTTTTTTTAATATAGAAAGAAGTTTATAAGAAAATCAAGCAAAATAAAGGTATACCAGAAATGTATATTAATAAAATAGTAAGAATATTCATAAAAATATAGTAACAGTTTTCTACAGCTCATTCCTTGGCACAATCCAATAACTGCTTTCTTTTTCCATGGCCTTTACTTTTACCAGTGGCATCGGTGGTGAATCATCCTTAGTACTTATTTCTTGTGTATGCTGTTTTTAACTACATATCCCATTAAATATTTATTAAAATAAATTTTTTTATACTCGCCAACTCCAGACTGTACATAGTTCTAAATAGCTTTTTTAATAGAAATTTTATAGCCATAAATTAGAAATCGAGTGGTGAATAAAACCATCTAATACAACGCTAAAAGTGTCAACCTAGTTCTTAGTGGCTAGGGGTGAGATCCATACCTCCTACTGCAAGGTAAAAATCGTAACGTTCTATAATAATGGCTAAGCTGGGCCTCTATCACAGCTTAAGTACTGTCAGATAAATAATGCTTTTCACAAAACGTCCCTTGATCTCTTGTGAGCTTAAAAAAACATATTGTAAAAATCGTTCTCCTCTGCCATCTATGTTCTCACATGTATAAATGTTGACAACGTATTACCTTTACCAGATGGATGAGGGATTACATGAAAAACAAGTGTTAAATTTGTATTTAATAAAGGTTTATTTTTGTGACTTTTTAAAACGGCTGAATGCCAGCACTTATTTACTAGGACCGTTGTATCCTCGACATCCTTCGCTAACGTATTCTCCGGGGCAAGGCACCTTTCACCTGAAGGTCAAAGGTGAATTACATAGTCTACTTTTCCGGAAAGTTTGATCGACATTTGCAATTTCTGAAGGAGCAGGATCTTATGGTCATAAATTTGGGTGTAAAGGAAAGCGGAGACACAGCTCTGCCTCAAATCAGCTCTTCACCACCATGGTATAATTACTGACCTCATATGGTCACCTGCACAGTCCCAGTCGGTCAACTGTAATCCTACCTCTTACATAAGGACAGCGGTTCTGTCTCCAAGACTCTCCAACGTACAAGCATTCCCATCTGTTTGTACTTTGTTCTTCCAAAACAGTACAGTAAGCTTATGGGTGGCGCGAACATACTCGCTTTCATCCCGTTTGACCTTGACCACCCGCATGGTGCCATCCGCTCCCGGATGTACCTCGACCACAGTGCCTTTTCACCATGTATTTCTTGGCACTTGTTCGTTAATAATCATGACTAAGTCACCGCATGCGACTGTATCAGTTACATTTTGCCATTTTGGCGGTGGTTGCCAAGTATGTGCGTATTTACGGAACCACCGCTGCCAGTATGATTCCGCGAGGGCACGTGCGTGCTCCCAATCTTTACGCGTAAATTTGTGAGGTTAAATACAGGCTTCTCAAGTGATTGCGAACCTCGAGGTCCCTGTGAGGAAATGGTTGGGGGTAAGCGCTTCTCCGTTTCCTGAATGTACCGATACGTGTATGAGAGGCCGCAAGTTGACCACGTGTTCAGCTTCAGCAAGCACCATGTACGGAACCTCTTTGAAAAGTACCTCGTTTTTAAATGTCACGTAAAGCGCAACTTTCAACGATCAGACCAGACTATCCCAAGCACTACCCATATAAAGCGGGTCTGGTGGGTTGAAGACCCAGCGCATTCCGTTTTTTAACGCACACTCCTTTTGTCACTGATTGTCTATTCGAGCTACCTCTGTCTGAAGCTCTGTGTACGTGCCTTAAAAGTTAGTACTATTATCACTGTAAATCACCGTCAGACAGCTTCGCTGTGCTGCCATTCGTTGCAACGCCATAATCATCAAGCTCGTAAATAAATCGGACGCGATTTCCAAATGTACCGCTCGTGTCGTGAAACACGTGAAAAGGACTCCCCACCTTTTGATATTGCTGCGTTCTATTTTAACATACATAGGTCCAAAATAATTTACCCCACAGTGCGTGAGCGGGCACTGCTAATACGCCAATCGTCCTTCGGGCAAGGCAGCCACTAGTGGTGGTAGTGGTTGACCACGTCACACCCTGCAAGTCAAACACTGATTGCAGACGGTTTTCAGCGTGGAACTTGCTCTAAAAACTAAATACCGCTGCAGCAGCTCATTTACGACTGTTTTATGGTTTCCATGTTGCCAGCGACAATGTAGATCATGCACGATGGTCCGAACTGCATGGTGTTTCCCACCAAAAACTATCAGAGTGTGGTTAAACTCTGTATTCGCCACACAAGTCAGGTGACACCTGATCCTAACCAAACCGTGGTTATCAATAAAAAGTAAGAATGGGACTTATTTTCTGCTGTAGTGGGAATCTTTTGTCCCTTTGCCAGTGCCTATCGTTTTTGTGCAAAACTATCTCCTTGTGCCGCTCGTTAGACATACTTTTCCTCTAGCTGTCACGCCTGTTCCTGATCTTCCATCTAAGCTTGCCACACAAATTTTCGTCCCTTATCTTGAGTTCTACGCGCTGCTTTCAATTATTTCCAACGCATGTATGCCCTACGCACTCTTCGCGCCACCTGTAAGTAGCCGTCCTAACGGAAAGCGCGGGCCACAAAGGGCTCATAATCCACGCTCCCTACTACAAAAGCCACTCTCTCTGGCCAGCGCTCTATTCCTTCTATTACCTTTCTTTCTTTCAGCGTTAATTCCCGCGCTATCGGCCACTGAGCCTTGGGTAGCACAAGAAAGTTGGGCTCTCGGAGTCATCGCTTCTCTACGCTCTCACTTTACTGATTGCCTTGCGTAGCAGCGTACGCCGGGTTTTCTTTGGTTGGTACCCACTTCCATGTTTTGTCAACAGTTCTTACAGAGATTTCGCCCAACCGATGAGCTATGAAGGCTTGCCTCACCCGCGGATTTTTCTATATCCAGTGTAACACTATACGCGAGTCAGACCAGAGGTACGCGCGTGAGCAGAGGATTTCCATCTCAGCACTAGCGATGTTTAAGAGCCGCGACGCCAGCACGGCTGCCTGCAATTCTAACGTCGAAACGAAGTGTGGCTTATCCAGCGTGACGCAGGACTTTACCATTAATAACGTAACATACACACGTACTCCCGTCATCTCGCATCGGAAGTAAGCGCATGCCGTGAAGGCGCGCGTTCTAGAATCGCAAAACACATGCATCTGCGTGTCTTTGATATCTTGTCCCTTAGGGGTCATACACCTTGATACTTGCAGAGAGATAAACTCCATTACAATGTCTAACCACTCGCATCACGCCTTATGTACCTCCTCGCAAAGGTGTTTATCCCACCCGATACCACTACGCCAGATTACCTCCAAGAATAATTTTGATCTAATTGTGTACAACCCAAGCATATTGAGCAAGTCGTATACCGACATTATAAAGCGGGGATATTCGCGCTCCATAGGTTGAACGCTTGCCGTCAGAATACAGACAGGGACAAGCGCCAACCCTACGTTAAATCCTAACGTGTCTGCTTTCGGATCCCAGTACATACCGAGCACGCGTTCCAAGCCCTTGTCACATAATACAATGGTTCATTCTTGATGCGCCAATGTTGTACTCTGCGGGCTACCTACCCTCATTGCCTCGTTGCACGCCCAGGTACGCATTTCAAAGTTTGCATGCAGGTAAATCTTCACTACATCCTTGACTAGCGCCTCTAACTGGTCTACACTTGGTCTACTCATAACGGAGTCGTTGACGTAGGAATTTCTAATGATGCTACCTCTGGCTTGCTAGTCTCAAAATGCTGCCTGTTCGTATCTTTTACGAAATTTTCATTGCATGGAGATGATTTAGCGCCAAACCCTAATTAAGTCATCTCATAATAGCGAGGATGTTTATCTCTCGATGCTCCTCTCCACAAAAATCTTAGCGCACCCCTACCTTCCGGTCGAATATGCACCCCCACGAATATATCATGTATGTCTGACTTACACGCAACCACGTATTGCCAAAATCTTAGCAAAACTCCAGGAAGTGACTGCAGAAGGTCAGGAATCTGCATCTAATTAGTCATTAGAGCATACGCCTTTCATTGCGGCTGCGGCATCAAAAGCTGTCCAAACTCTACTGGGCTAAAGCGCATCAAAACGCGCTTACCACGCCAAAATGGGATAAGTACCATACGCATGAGGCGATCGTCTTGTCGTCTACCTTTTTCGCGTAGCCTTGAGCAATGAGCCACTCCATTTCGGGGTGATACAAGCCCGCGTATCCTCGATCGCGATCCAGTCACCTCTCGATGTTGTGCAGTCGCCTCAAAGCCGTAGCACGACTGTCAAGGACTGGGACAGTATTCATTGGCCATAGCAAACCCGTCTTCCAACCTGTCTTAACTGACCTACTAATCTTCCGCAGTGCCTGCAACGCACGCGCTTGCACGGGATTAACGCATTCAACTTTGTGAGCTCCTATGCTTTCAATCTCAAAATATTCGCAAACTTAAAGTTTAAGCCCGTTGGCTTCTTCTACACAGGTGACGCAAGATACGAGTGCACCCACTTCCATTGCTCGCTCTTGCGAGCCTATGCTGTTTGCCTGCACACTTGGCTGCACGTTTTTATCCGACCTACCATAGAGGTTATAGTAACGTTGCTAAAAAGTGCTTTCTTAATAAACAAATGAATTATTACAAAAAATTTTCAAAGATGAACTGGTAAAAAGTACCATTATTACTTTACGTTAAGGCCTACACACTACTAAAATTTGGGACGTCTAAGTATAAAACTATTCATTGAAAATTAAAAAAAAAAAACATTGATTTTTAGCGGTATTTGAAACTTTTTTAAAAAACAAAAAAACCAATCTTGACCTTAATGATCTTATTTAGATTTTTTTATACTTACAATTGTTTTCTAAAACATATTTTCAAGGAAAAAGTAGGAATTTCGAGGAACTATGTTTTAACAACCTCACTTGTAAATACAAAAAATCTGCAATAGCTCAGATGTTGGAGTTTAGGTCTAATTATATAACGTACAGAGACGAACCTCAATCCGTACAAATAATTTTGACAGATTTTATCTTTTTAAGCAAACCCCTGTTTTCCCGGTTAACATGAACAATTGACTTCTGTTGGAATGTTTGCATGAGTCACATTGAACTTTTTTTGAAACTTTGACTACGGTAAAAGTGAGATTATTCATCCTGCTTTGAGAGATTAAGTAAAACAATAGACATCGCAATTATTCATTGTTAAGTTGTATTTTTTATTTTTATTTTTTAAATGTTATTATTTATTTATTATTAAATTTTCAAATATTTCCGTGCCTTACTAGTTTCTACTTATCACAAAGTCGATAAAAAGAAAAAAGATTTTTGTCATATGAAAATTATTATAATAACACAAAGTAGAAAGTATAAAACAAATTTATTTACCTGTAGGATACAGTTCTTTTTAACGATAAATAACATTTATTATTTTAAATGGGGAGAGCCCATCGTACACTAGGTACTAGGGATCTGAACTCAGTGTGAAGCCATGAGCCACCCCTGACGTTAATTCTACCACTCGTGGTCCCTCTGTTGTGTTGTACCGAAGGACACGGTCCTGGAAATGGACAACTATCAACCTGGAGATGGACAACCAGGACCCTTCTCAAGTATACTGGTACCTTCTGCTTGCACAGTGACCTTCTAATGTTGGAAGATTTTGCCAAATTACAGGCATTCTTAACGTCTAGAAAGATTAGGTCACAAGCATGACTTGTCTTGTAAAGAGCTTGCCATGCCCGTTTCACACACTCCAAAACCTCGGTTAACGTGTGGCATGTTCATCTGCAAACCCTGAAACCGTGCTGGTTGTCAACTAGACTTACTACCCCTCGGATTCGCATTTGGATCAATCGCTTCAGTATCTTGCCCAAGCCATCCAGCATGCACTAAGGTTAAAATGACGCTGGGATCACAGGTGGACCCTTGCCCTTGTCAAGAAGAATGAGGCGTTGGATCTCCCACGATCCACCTAATATGCCCACTCCTAAGCAAGCATTAAACATGTCCAGCAAAACATATGGTTTCTCCACTGTCACAATCTTAAGAATTTTTTTAGGTATTTTTTCTAGACCTAGTGCCTTTTATTCCAGCAAAGCCAACAGGATCGCCAATGGTTCCCTTCGCGTAAACAATGAAATCTCGTAAACTACGGCCATCTCAGCTCGCTCTCCTTCCAGATAAACTGGCAAGAGTGCCTCGTCAACGTCCTGCAGGAATAATGGCTCCACGAGCCTCATCGATCCAGAGCCACTCAGTCATTTTGTGACTATGCGGTAGCCCAGGCTCCAAGTGTCTCATTCAACCTAGGCAACAAGCTTGCGCCCACAACGGATTATACTTTTATTAAATGGCCCTCACCATTTTTTTTGCATACTTGTCAAGTTCCACCGCCTCCTTTACATCTTTTCTTCGCTCAAAGTGCTGGGATGCGTGACAGAGTCTGGGATACTTTTTCTGCATGTCAGCGATTTCCTCGATTCACCAATAGTTCGGTTTTTGACTTGACCTTGATTTTCTCTGGTTCCTCGGTGAAAAAGGTCTTAACCGCATTTTCTACCTCTTCAGTGGTGTCAATATTCCTAACTTTCCAAACTCTGTTGTGAAGCAATGACTTAACCCCTATATCACCTTTCACCACTTTTCTGATGGGCACGTCTGGGTTTGTCTCTTTCTTACTTGGTTTTTTGTGTTTCACTTTTATGTGCCTCTTGAAATTTTGTCTGTATTTTCCCCAGTATATTCCCTTACCTTTTTTTCTTTTTTTTTTTATTTCTTTATACTTCTTCAAAAATTTTTTACCAGCCCTTTTTTCTAGCTCATAATAAGGATTCAGTGTGTGCGGGACTCTTAAGAAGAACATAGTGTGCTTTTTCACCGATTCCCTCTAGATGTAAGTGATAAAATTCACAATTTTTTGTTGTAGTGTATTGTTCGTAAACATAATGCCCATAAGTCAGAGCAAAGTAAATATAAATATTTTCCTGGAATTTCTGAAAAGATAGATGTATGCAGTCTTTACTTTTGTTTGTCGTTTGTGATTCTAATATGTTTATTGTCTTCTTTGGCTCCATGCATTTTTGTAATTAATTTTAATGGGACAGCATTGCTCAAAGCTTTCTGGTCTATTGATCAAGACTTAATGAAAAGACAAGAAATTCATATGACCAATAGTATAGAAGCGAATGTTAATACATCTTAATCATTGTATCAAGAGGTGCATATACATAGATAGTGGCACTTTCAATACTAGCACTCCCCCTTTGTAATCCCATCCCCGTTAAATATTTCATGTTACCTTCCGTTATTTCTCTTCCTCCGCTGTCAGTTTTTTGTTTTCCAGTGATCACTTATAAATGTGTTTCTGGGTTTGCCTGTTCAGGTGAGTCAAAATTTATTATTTTTGTAGTTTTTGACAGTCTAACTTTTATGGCATGACTAAAAAAATACGGTCCTTGTCTGCATTTTTTATGGATTTGTTCTTTGCATGCTTTTTGTAGTTGTATACTGTCATAATTATTTATAGCATCTAATAGTAATCTTTTATACAAACAAAAAATGAAAGCTTTATATAGATGTTATTAATCCAATTTAAAGTAATTTTTCTATAGGGATACATGTTGCAAATTTTTAAAATTAAACCTGTAAAAAAGGGTAGAGCTGAACGATCTGCTATTTTATCAGGGTATTTCTTATTTTCTTAGAAAGTTATTTTGAAACCTTTGGAAGATTCGATAAAAAATCACAGCCTTGTACTGGCCAGCCACTATATGGTTTATATTGTATTGCGTCATAAAATATTAATTCTAATTGTTCCGTTATAAGATATTAAAATATTTATTAAACCACACCTTACTAACGCAGGTATTCTCATTCCAACGATAATTTCACCACCTTCATATCCAAAAGCGTTTTATAAAAGGTATATTAATAGTCATAATAATAATATGTTTTGCCATACAATTTTATGGAAGTATAATTTCTTACTTGAGTACCCAAGCATCCACGGTTCACTGGTTTATTTTTCTTAATGATTTGGCTGGTAAAATCAGAAAAATGTATGTGCACTTTAAGTATGTTAAAGTACACCTTTAATTTCATTCAGTGAGTAAATACTTTTCCTAAAAAATGACCAAACCTCCTTAACCAATAGACTTGCCTGCAGCTCGTTGTCATACGTAGGATAACAAAGAACTCGACGTATATCCATGCGGTCTGTTATTTTCTATTTTATTCTGACTGAGGATTACACCTCGCTTATTGTCTGATGCAGAAGTCGTCACGATTAAGGATTTCTCCAAATTTGGGGCATTGAGAACAGATGGTTCACTACACAGTGTGTTTTCAAGAGCATTGCATGCTTGCTGCTCTTGGTCACCATACCTAAATGTGGTGTATATTTTTAAGAGTCTTAATAAAGTTTAGCCAACTCGAGCATTATTTTTTAACAAACCGTCTGTTGTAGCCTTTGAATCCATAAAACTTTATCAGTTTTCTTATATTTTTCAGCCGCTGGTTACTTCTGGATACTTTAAGTTTCTTTGAATCAGTTATTATATAACCATTGCCTACGTTGTGACCTATGACTTTCGCTTTTTTTTTTTTAAATGAGATTTTTTGAGTCCAATCGTAAGATTCGTAGCTATTACACCTACTAAACGCTACTAGCCATTTAAACCGTTTGGCGAATCATCTCCTGGGTCCATTAAGGTCATGGGCCAGACCATTATCAAGATATACTTCTATTTCATAGCCTTGTTACCCTGTGAGTGCTAGGGAATATTACCCTCAGGTATGTATTTGGCAAGTCCTTGCAAATTATTGGTAGGTATACTTTTGTACTGATAAAGTATGTCTGGACCCAAAAATGCCATCATGTGTACAACGTTCTTGTGTACTTCCAACTAAGAAATTTTCAATTAATCGAGGTCCACGACTGTAATGTAACTTGCTGACGTAAAGTTCTTTAAGATGTCACTGAGAAATGGTAGTGGATAACATGAACCCAGTGTAACTTCTTTAAGCAGTCAAAAATCTGCGAATACTTTTACCCTTTTCTCATTGTTTCGTTCTGGTGGTTTTGACACAGTCTTAGTGTTTACGGTATAAAAAGAGGTGAAGAGTCTAACTAGTCCTTGTTTGAACATTACTCTTATTCCAATTTTCATTTGATCCTTTATCGACGAATGATAACTGTATTTTTTTGCTACATTTTGCTATAATTTTACCTCTTGATTTCTTACTAAATAACCTTATTATCTTTTGTCACAACCCCCATTTATCGTCTTCTGGGTGTTTTCGATAAATTGCATCGTATTACAGCAGCTACACTTCCAGAATTGTGATCTATTTTATCTGGTTACACATATTGATACATTTTGCGATTATTTTTTCCTTATTATTTCTAGCTATAATGTTTTCAAACAAATTTTTTTCCTTTACTTCTTAGAGAGATATTTAGGCAATGTGAGTCACGCAAACAATAGCTATTTGACAACTACTGTCTATTAGCATGTAAGTACAAAGAAAGTTGCCCAAAATAATCAAAATTTAGGCCTATGCATGCATAAAAAGTTGCCTTTTTATTTATTAACTTTGGATCACATCACTGAACCTATGATGGCTTATGCTCAGTTCTCGGAATCTTAAAAGTTATTACGGAAAACTGCTCTTTTCTTTTGTTACACTCTCAGAATTAAAGTTTATCATTTACTACATGTAGGTCCAGCGTCTTTGTCCAATTAAGTTTTATCGGACTTTTCTGCCAATTCTTGTGTGTTTGCCACTCTGCTCTGTAGGAGTATTTTCATTCGTTGCTGTAATACGTTCTAATTTTTTCTACACTGCTCAACGTTACAGGATATTGTGGTACCTGACCAATTCTACCACTTTTTGTGGCTCTATCTTTTGTGACTCCTCTCTCACATATTATTTCTTACTGGAGAAATTTCTCTTTGTCTTTTTCTCCAGTTTATGTTTGACGTTTCAGGATCACACTGAACACCCTACCAGTGTAAAATATTGCATGTTTTTTTTCTGTTGTTAGGACCACATAAGCCGTTTTCATGCTGTCGGGGGCTCTTATTATAAACCCACTTGTACCTTATAAAATCCCACTTATAGCCATCCTTGCTGTCTTGATTCTTATTGCCACTTCCATAACGATTGAAGTTGCCCTTGCTATTGTTATTATACGAGTCACCATTGTCATGGTATCCATCATGATAACAACCTCTAGAGCTGTAATTTTACCTGTCCTTATAATTATTGTTTTTGTTATATGGCTGTATTAGGCTATTTTAATTACCCCTGTCATAAATATTGTAATTATTTTCATCAAAATTATCATTTCTGCCCCATAATCACAGGCATTCCTGTGGGTCAGGATATTGATAACGGGTTGGTTATGCCACTTATTCTACAGGCTCTCCTCTACTTTTCAGTCTTATTTGCGTAAGTGGCAGTCTCTTGCAGAGTGTCCCGGTCTTCAACAATAGTAGTAGTTTTCTTTTAGTTACATTCTGTTTTTTCTTAAAATCTTTCTGCTGTTTACCAACGCTAGTAGTTTTTGGCATTTCTCAACCGAATACCTGGTTCAGCTGTCATAGTACATACAGCATTTGCTGTTTGATCCTGCTGCTTTTTGCGCACTACTTGTGCTTTTAGTTGTATTTTCTAATTTTTTTTGCCATGCTTACAAGTGGTACCTACTCGGTTTTTGCATTAATATACGTAGGCCGTGCATTTCTACTTAGTGGAATTGCATACCGTAAACTACCGTCTCTTTCCATTTTAAGTGATTTTACAACGGCTTTGCAGAGGATGCTTGGGCTTAAACCTGTTGTTTTGCACCTAAATTTTGAGTGCAGGCCATACGTTAGTTGTGTAATCACCTTCATTTCCACACTTTCTTTCGAACTTTGACTTGTACAGAATTGTCAACCTATTGTACAGATATTGCGTTCCTCTCCCGTAGTCTTCTGATTCTTAACTTTGTCGTTTGACTATCTTCAGTTATGTCATAGAAATCATTTATACTGCCATTTATAGTTCAAAGTTCCCAAAGAAATTCTTGGACTGTATTGAATTAAAATTATCTGGGATGAAATATTCAGCCACTCATCCTTTTTGTCTGCTTGCAATGGTGCCGAGACATAAAAGCTCGTTTGCTGGGCCTATAATCTGGTTAATATACCATCCTTGTAAAAAGTGGAAAATTAGTTGGGTAATTGTCAGAAAATAGTATACTATACATTTATATATCTGAGCGAGAACATAATATTTTTTCGCGAGCTCTGCAGTCTGCGCAGGTAGTCATTCTTACGTGTGGGGGGCATGTTTTCTGTATATTAGGCTTTGTAAAAAGATATATTATCCCATTATCTATCTCTATTGGTATTAAAATCCTATTCTGTATGAGTTAATTGTGTCCACTTTATTGCTCATTTTGTTAACTGTATTCTATAGCTGGTGACTTTGTATGTCTTCTGTGCCAGATTTTCTAATTTATATTTATTACTTGGTGTAGCAAAGATTGACCAATCTGGTTTTTTCGGCTTACCCTTTGTGTCAGCAGTATGTTCGTTTTTTTTTATTCAAGCCTTGCATATTACTGCAGCTACTTTGGTGTTCCCTCCGATAATATGTTCCATAAATCTTCTCACTTCTTCGTTTGTAGATTTAACGTTCCCTTATAGTGTCAAGAAATTTCTGTTCGGGCTCTCTACTTATTTGTGACGAAAATTAGATAATTTTTATAGCTGCATTATGTGATGTATCCTTTTCCTCTGCATTCTTTAGCTCAGCATTCGTTAATGAGACCAAGCCTATTACTATCAACTAAGTTTTTTCGTACATGTCGTGGTTTTGCACATGTGTTAGATGTATCGCATTTCTCAGTCTTGTTGTCACCTAATTCCTATTTGAGAAATTTAGCTTGCCCCAAGTTAACTAGTATAGTGTAGATGTGTGAGTTTACTGTATCTGGAGAGACAAACCTTTGGGTCGCTCTTATTAGATGTTGTGCCCAGGTCCTGATATTTGGTACCTTTCACCTAGCTGTGGCAGCTAGGGGAAGACACATAGTAGAACGTTTATCTGCTTTCTGTGTCCACTCTGGTCTGAAATTTTATGTTTATTGAAATGCTGTTTCCTTTATGCTCAGATCTCTGCTGCTGCCTCTTTTCGACGAACTTGTTGAATTCTTGCGTTATGACTGACTTAAAATAGCAAAACAAGTCCAAAAATCATAGAAACTGCTGTTCTAGCATTTTTTAGTAAATTAACAATAAAATTAAGACAAATTTAAAATCATGTAGTAATTATTTCAATTCAAATTAACTGTATTAACATTGCAAGACTTTACATAGAATAAGGTTAACCATTTACAATAGAATAAGGTTAAAGAAAATAAAGTAGCTTTTTTTTAAGCGCTTTTTTTAGTAAAATAACAAATGTGTTCTCTGAACAGAATAACACTTTAATTATATGCTAAAAGTCTTATTTAGTTTACTGAACGGAGTTCAATACAAACATTCATAATTGCTGCCTTGCTACGGATACAACGTTAAGTTTGAACAATAGACACAATCAATCCTTATTACTGTTTTTGTCAGTTGCAGAAACTATTTGACTTCTTTAGTATATATTACAGTTAATTGTTCAGCAGGTCTCATTATTTTAGTCTTATATGATGCATGAGAAATATTGTAAATTATTGCACCAACATGTGAGCAACAGCCAATGGTTCTAAATCCATTCGGACATTTACAGAAATGGTATATTATACCACTAAAACTCATCTATTGTGATCAGTATTGAATACAACATCAGAATACTTAACTTCTTATGTGCTAAGATCTTATCTTAATTTTAATATTATCTTGAGTCTTTTTGGAAGATTTCATACTGATGCTGTTAGTGTTATTCATTTACTATGCTAAATAAAACGTAGCTTCAGATAATTAGTATGATCCTGTCAAAAAGTGTCTTAATTTTTCTAAGTTTATTCTGGAGAATCGAATACATCAAACATAAAAATTAAAGAAACAACATTTTTTCTGCTTTACCTACCATTTTTAACTACTATAGCTTAAGTTCGACATTGTCGTACTTCTGGAGATTTTTAGGAACTTTTTTATTCGTAGAAATGATAGAATTAATTTGTTTTTTAAATGAATTTGTTCAAAAACATTACATTTGACAATGTAATGAAGCAAGATAAAGCAGTCGATTGTTAAACTAATCATCAAGTAATCAACTGTTAAGTTAATGATGAAGCAGTTGAAATATTTAAATTACTTTACCATGTACTACTTTCAGTAACCATCGAAGTACAGGGACTGAGCAAGTGTGATTTGCTTCTGCTGCTGTTATTTGATTAAATTTTCTTATTAAAGGAGGCAGGAAAACACTAATACTCTTGCTTCCTAGATTCTCTATGACACCACGAAATCCTCTATCAAAAATCAAAAAACAACGTTTTCTTGTAATAAGTCTTGTTATTCAGTATTACTTTTTAACAATTTTCTTAAAATCCAAGAATTATTTTTGAACTGAAATGAATATAAATTAAATTGTAAAAAGGTTTTTTTGACGAGCTTGATACTCATTATTTGCACTCTTTCAAAGTCTCAAATAAGTACCACCGTTGATTGTTACCAACTGGTAGTATTTATGTATTTTCTTGGCACATCTTCCTGACTTTTACCTTTCAATCTAAATAAATGGGTAAAAAATCTCTTTTAAAAGTTCGTAAAATGGTAGCTGCAAAATCTAAGACTTGTTGAGGGCCAAATTGTTGAGGATGATCAGGGCCAAAAACAACAGAAACTATTTTATTTGATTCTTCACTTTGACGATTAAACAAAAATACAAATAATGCTTGTGTGTTTGTTCGAATTTCTAAATTTATTAATAATGATATATATTCTTCTAAAGTAAAATTGAATTTTCTTCAGTTAAACCAATGAAAGCTTGAAGGCGTTTGTCTTAAAGTGTAGAATTACTGATTTTGTCTGTAAGATGTAAAAGATATCATCCACTTAGGCTCTACTAAAAATTTGATAAATATTTCGTTTGTATGATGCCAGTATGTGATATCATGTGCAGTTTTAAAGCTTTTGAGTAAAAAACTTTTCTTTTATAAAATGACTTAAGCAACAACGGTTACCACGTAGTATAAATATTTGTAAGTCTGTAAGAGCTTGCTTTCATGCTTAAAAAAAAACATTTTTTTATGATGAAAGACATGCCACAAAGAAAGCGAACTTGATTTATGACTATTGTTCGTTTGAAAGGTTTTTCTACAATATTAACCTCATGATTTTCTTATTTCTAGATTGTAAATGATGAATCGTCACCTGAATGTTGTGAATACGCCATAGCAGATTTTTTATCTCAAAAATAAGAAAAAGCTGTATTGTTTTTTAAATTTTATTTTAAGTTCCTTACTCAAACTATTACAGACAATAAGTTGTGACATTTTTTATGTATGATACCTTCTTATTTCTTATATAAAATATCATCAACAGTTACTTTATAATTTAAGAACTACGGTACACAATTGGCCTCTTGGATTTTTTTGTCTGTTTCTAGCTACCAACTTTTTTTACATCCGTATTGCAATCTGCACAATTTCTATCTTCGGTAAATTACATGTTAAAGTCAATCAAAAAGTTAAAATCAAAATCAAAAATACAATTTCTTTAATAAAAATTTCCAAAATTTTCTTTCTTTTTAATCGTACCTGTGAAATTATCAGTCAGTGCTGTTATAAAAAAATGTTATCAATAAAGTTTTCATAAGCCATATTATACTATTATATGTTATAATATTATACAATATCTGTTATACAAAATCGAATATAGTTCAAGGTCGTATGCAAAAAAATAATCATAGCTATAATAGTGATTCTTACGATGAAAAAAGTTATTAATCTTTCAATATAATCAATAAAGAATTATTTGCAAAAGGAATTTTAAATAAAACCAGTAAATAGTGGGTTGTAAGGTATTTAAAAAGTAACACGTCTATGAAATTCCATGGCAGGTAATATATAATTATAAATATAAATTCTATGAAACGATATAACGAACTGAAGTAAAGCATTTATTATTGGAACAAGTATATGTACGCTAATGAAGTGTGGTCTTAAAAAATATATTGTTACTCATTTAATGAACGATAATAAACAATTGAAAAGTGGAGCTCGATGGCTGTAATGCGTAACACAATATATTAAGCAGATAAAAAAAGTTCAAATTAAAGCTATGTCACGACGTGCTGCCAGGCTTGCTGGTACAAGACTGTGCACTTTCATTGAATCTTCCGATGATTTCAAAACAACGTAACATCTATGCTTATTTTATTTCTAACATCATGCTAATAAACTTATTTCTAGTTTATATTTAATACTCATATTATATTTGTATCTAAAAAGCTAAGAAAAACCATACTGTAGTACCAGCTGCAGCTGTATCGTCATTATATTTTGTATGTCATTATGTTTTTCAACAAGATAATATTTTTGTTTCAAAAAATAATATTCCGTGAGCCCTTGTTTTGTGTGTAAGAATTATAAAATACAAAATGATACTTAAGACAAATTGCGATCTATTAAAAATAATTGTTTTAACCCTGTCCCATAAATATAGTCCAAACAAGGCACGGGTAATAAAGCTAAAAGATCGCTGATATTACATGGAGTATACGTATTACCAAAGAACTCTATATTTCAGCTGTTTTAAAAAAATTTAAGTTAATACCTTGAGTAAACATTTCTTAAGAACTTTGGTGCTAGAATTTTTTTCAAACTGAAATTTGTCACTCTACTTTTTCTGTTGAAGTTGACTTTTTGTACTATAAACTGGTCGTCAAATATGCGTTATTACATTGATAAATTAAATGAATGACAATCAACTCATCGGCGAAGCTAAGCTATTCTCTGAGCCCATTCCAATTTTTAACCAGCTTTGATTTGAAGTTGCTGAGAAAGCGTGATACACACTCTAAAAATCTATTGAGATTGCAAAAATTCCGAAAAAATTAATTTTTTTTCTCGGAGAATTTTAAATACGCAAGAAACTTTTGAATTCAAAAAATTAAGAGTTTTTCTCGATAAATTTTTTTAAAGTGATTAATAAATTTTTAAAAAATTGACTTGTTACTCGCCTAAAAAGTTATGTTTCAAGCGTCGGGCAAGTTTTTTGATCTGGATCCACAAATGTGTTTCACGCTTACCTTTATTTTTGGTTTGGAACAGTAATCTGGTAAGTTGTTGCAGTATTTGTTGCCTTTAATAATATAGGCAGATGTTATTACTTTAGAATTTATTCATTTTAGAAACTGAGGCCAGAGCGAACAATATTGGCTGAAGCATATACTACTTCAGATTTTCAAATGAATCATTAAAATATCTGAAAAACGGGAGATTTAAACATATTAAATAAAAATCGTTTCTCCAAAAATAGTAAGTGTCAAAGTATAGTTAATTTAATTTAGATAATTAGATGGATTCTCATTGTCTAAAAATACGTTAGCAACTTTTTTTTCAGCCTTTCTGCAAAAAAACAAGAAATTCAACTTCAAATAATTCGATGCGAAGAGCCACTGTGTTAGCGAGCATAGTTATTGGCTTTGGAATACAACTTTTATTTTAAGTTAACTGCGAATGTACAGATAATCAACAAGCCACTTTATCAACTTTAGGTGTTTATTGAACCATACATTTCGGCACGAACGTTCTATCCTGATGAAAATGGTATCGTGCATCATCAAAGACAAATTATAGGCAGAGGCAAGGAAAACTCGTTTTATTCGTAACAGTAGCACAGGGCTGTTTGTTATAGTTTTAAAAAAAGAGATTTATCTTTATTACATCTATTATAACTACTACAAAATTCTTTTTTTAAACATCTTATTTGACCTTGAAATTTGTAATGTTACTGAACTAACAAAAATAATATAATCTATAAATACGAGCTTACACCGTATTAATTATAAGAATTAGACTCTTAAACTAATGAAAAAAAGTAACTTAGTGCTTTAAAAGTATTTAAACCAGATTTTAAATCACGTAATGTGCTGCCTTGCAACACTTTGAGCAAGGAGTACTTACTTGTTTAAGAGATGCATAGTAAGTTGCTTAACGAACTCTGTTCTAAGCGAAGGCGTTATAGTTACTTAGGACAATTCTATTGAATATTGTTTTGGTTTTTAAAAGTATTTTTTAACGTTATTAAATGTTTAGAATTATTTTTCATATAATCATTTAATATGTTTCATTCTGTAGTTTAAAAAATATCCGACATTTTTTTTGGAACTTCGTTAAAAATTTTTAAATGATAAGCATGTTATAAGCACACAATAATTTTATTTTATGTATATCTATTCTTTCACCATGTATTATTAATACATGTTTCTCACACGCTCGATAAGGCTATTTCGACTGTTTCTAGCCGTATGGAAAAATTTTACAGAACGACAACAGTAGGTTCATTCGTTGGGTTTTAAGAAAAACTTTATTTCCATCCGAAAAGAATCCTTTTTTTTCTTA
Organism: Copidosoma floridanum; assembly: GCF_036245765.1. Lineage (NCBI taxonomy): Eukaryota > Metazoa > Arthropoda > Insecta > Hymenoptera > Encyrtidae > Copidosoma > Copidosoma floridanum. The sequence goes on from NW_028321893.1 coordinate 3,343,014, forward strand.
CCTATAGTGCTTCTTTTCAAAGTTGATGTAAGGACTTAAATATTTATAACGTCATAAGAGTAAGACAGAAGCTTGTTTATGGAGTAACCCTTGACTAAATTTTCTACTTAAAGGCACCAATCATTTTATACTTACATTAATAACAGCAAAAACATTTTGAAATGTCATATTCGTAAGGAAAATAAATAGAGCTCCATTAATATTCATAACTCCATCTTGATCAATTTTTTGATTGAGGTAAACTATTCCTATAAGAACGGACACCATCTAAAACATAAATTAAGATTTCTTACTTGGATAAAAATACGAAGCAATATCGTTTGTAAGTCTTTGGTTATAATAAATATAAGATAATATGTTCAACACTGATCTCTAACACTCAGATAACGTAGTTTCCAAATATCTCACGAGTGAGATCCCTATCTCTAAGCAACTGGATTTCTACCTGACTTATACTGTTCTTATATTGTACTTTCTAACGTTTTACTGTTAAACGTGTACAATTATTTAATGAGTGAAAAAATATATTATTATTAATCTACTCTACTACTTATTTTCTATGGAAATATATACCTGTTGAAGCGTGTTCCTGTACGTACGTAAATTTAAACGTAAATTATTATCTTAGTATTAGCTCTGCAAACTGCATGAAAATCACACGTAAGTAAGCTACAAAATACGGCAAAATCTTTGTACAACATTTGTGGTAATCTTGGATCAGTTAGTTAATAAAATAAAAAGACAGAATTTACTCATGATAGGATCATTCCATCAAAATAGAAAAAAAAAGTTAAGTTTAAAATGATGTGTCAATATGCAAGTGTGTGTGGGGGTTGAGGGTATAGATATGTGTGTCTTACGTTTTCGCCTAGCCCTTTCAGCAGCAGGGCTCTTCAACAGGAACATTGTTTTCCATCACGTTACCATCTTAGATATAGTCCCAAGTGATATTTAGACAAAATTTTTGGCTTCTTACAAGCGTGTTTATAAGTCACCTAATCAAAACGAAATCTAACAAAAGGATGATAATACCTAATGTTTTTGAAAGATAAATTTATCGCTGTAATCTACAATCCATAGTATTTTATAAACTTGAAAAAAAACATTATATAATAAGTATTCAAGAACACTATAGTCGTACTAATTGTCACGTTACTTTTATAAAATTTTCAATGATTCCTTGCTGCACTGATCTACAAACTATTTATTGTAACTTTGTGTTTGAGCTGTGGCACGTGAAGAACGCGCGTTTCTTTACTTCCGATCCCAAGCCTTTTTTCTTAACTGATGCTTATCTTAAGTGTTGTTATTTAGCAAATAATTTTGCCTCATGCATAGTATTTTGTGGATTGAATTTAAAAAATAATACACTTGTTACCCTATGTCTGACTATTATCTGCGAGTTTGTTGGTGAATCATGTTCTATATAAGAATTCTCATTTTTTTATTCGGTGTCCCTTTTCAGTTGCAACATGAAATGAAAGTGCCTCACATAGTAATAGTTAATTATCTTGGAAGATCTCAACACCCAGAAATAGTACGTGCTTCAAAACTCCAACTCCGACACTATCGCTCTGGCCATTCTCGCCTAATTTGGTTGAGAATATTCTGAGGCTTACAATAGCAGTCAAACTCTTATAATAATTTAATACATTCTGAAAAACGCAGGTAGATTTAGCATTATAATATAGGGCAAGAAAAAAGATAGTGCGTATTGTTGTAAAAATCTGAACAAGTACTGTATAAACAAGAAAATTTAAAAAAAAGTATCACAGTAGAATCAAAGTCATTTTTGAAACATGTAAGGATACTCACCAAATTTGAAGTAACTAAGAATTAATTTACTGTAACTATATATTTATTTTTCGTTATCATCTCATAAGAATGTGACGTGGTAGCTAAAGCTATCACGTCACTGTATACCTATATTTCGGGGCAAGTCATCGGCGGCTACAGTGTCCTAGAATAACATATAAATTTTCTATATGTACATCGATAACACATTAATTAATGTGTGTTCTCGGTGCCGCGGACTACGAGCAAGAGGAGAAAAAAGGACCGAAGACCATAAAATGGATCAAAGTGTGTGAGATATGATTGGGTGAGCATGTGTGTAAGATACAGAAGGAGAGAGGCAAGGGCTCGTGACACGTCGGAGAGGTGTGAGCGCCGAGCGGCTGCGTCGATTCCCTAGTTTTTGAAACCTCCTATAATTTACCGGTTTTTAGGCGTGTTGAAGATTTTTCGGATACACGGGAGGGGCGCGCGCATCTGTTGAAGTGTACTGCCATAACGCAGTCAGTATCGCGTGGAGCAGCATAGCAAGCAGATAGGAAAGAGATAGTGATTAGATATAGGACAAAGTAACAGGTAGAGCTAAGAGTAAGGAAAGGGATCCAAAAAGAGAGCATAGGAGAACACCGAACAATACTGCCCGAGAGTTAACCATGCCACCGAGTCTACGCGACGATTGAGACGAACGCCAGACACCTGTAACAGACCTTCTGGAGGAGAGATATCCAGAGTGTAGGGGCATGGTAAGAAATTGAGTAAGAGTTTTGTGAGGGGATCCGGGATGGCTGTGTATCGGCTAGAAAAAGCCTCGTCACAAGAATAGCATAATAAAAAGTGTTGATTTTGATGTAGGAGATAGTAAAATTGTATAAGACCTCCAGTCTAGCATGAAAATTTACAGTATTTGGAGAATTACAAAGAAGAATCCAAAATTTTTACACAAGTACCTGACAATAAAATATACCATTGTGTCTTTACATTAACAAGAGCTTGCTTAATATGTTCATTCATATCACATCATACACGATGTTTAACCGTTCATGAACTCTACGAGAACATGGTAAAATTGCTATTTTTCCGGACATACTTCCAATAACTGTTACAAGAAGCCTAGCTACAGGACTTGTAATGATAAAAAGCATGACAAAGAATAGCATTGTAATACCGATAAATGTGCTTCAAGTGAGATCCCAAACCGTTGTCTAGACTTATCATGTCCCATTATGATGGGACGACATGTCATGATATTTTACTATCCTAGTAAAATTATATATTAGTACAACCATGTTATGCATACATGCTCAAGCAAAACAGTTATTGCTCTAACTTAGTTTCATACATGTCGTCTAGAAATCTTATGAATTACACTGATTAGTCTGTTAATAATGATTAGTAAAGTACCAAACACTTTCCTGTATTATTTAAACTCTTTACAAGCCAATCTCTGTATACCAAGAAATCATATTAAATTAACTTGATTTGCAGAGACTAAACTAAAATTAAAACTTTTTTAAAAATAAATTCAACTATCTTATATTAAACTATTATGAGTCCATATTTTTAGTTGATAAATATCATTTTTTTTTATGATTAACTTCAAAATACCGTTACTCATTGTACTAAAGTGGAAGAAAATTTCTCCAAAACTTTAAAATTTCTCGTATAGCAATCCGATAAAATCCAAATATGTAAAGCCATAGACCATCAGATATTTTTTCTTGTTATCCTGACAATCTAACCCTCTATAAGCAGCGATGTTGGGTGCTATCAAATTTTTTAAAAGTAAAAAAAAAACTCATACTCTTTTTAACATGCTAAGCTATAAGATGTTTGAACTTAATTATTTTGGCTTCCATTTCTTGATGATAATTCATGAGGTATTATGTAGGTGAAAAATGTCATACTTACTGAGATTTTTTTTACATGGTAATACAATGCCTGATAAGATTAATAAAGTTTAATTAGATTATTAAGTTTTATAATACAAGCTATGGGCTTTTCGGTGTGATCCTATTTTCCAACTCTCATATATTTTGACACGCTGTATTAACCTCTCCATTGCATTATGTATATATAAACGTATAAATGCAAGTATAAGTCGTGTCAATCTACAGCTGAGATCACTAACACGCCGTACTAAAGATCTTAGCTAGCGCTTGAGAGCGATAGCAGATTGTTTCCACTTTTTTTCTTATGATTTTCCTTCTTTCCCTACCTCTATTTATAAGCGTCGATCATAAATTAAACGTTTGTAAGAAAATCATACTCGAGCCGTAGTATGCTTAGTGTGCGTATTTAGTGATAATCTCGTGAAAAATCATAGTAGGCTTTGTATTACCATGTAAAATAAAACTTAGTAAGTATTATATTTTTACATATGTTGCATATATAATTTTCATTATAATCTGTCTTAAAAAGAAAACTTTACGTCTTATAAAAAAAAATACCACACTTAGTTCTTTATCAATTAACCAAAGAGATCTTTACACTAAAGCTTGGTTAAATTTCAAGTTTTTGGGTGTAATTTTTTTTAACATTTTTCTCTTCAAAATAATTAGCCTATGTATATAGACGACGTTCAGTCACTTTTATTATTACTCATTTTCTGCATGTTATCTTATAAAGAAAGTTTTATGATATACATTATCGATTACGCCTCTTCTATTTATCATCCGAATAACATTATCATTTGAAAAAACTAGAAAAAAGGCGGTGAAAACGATATGGTTTCGTTTTCAACCACTAGCTGAACTCTTTAGTACGGCGTGTTAGTGATCTTAGCTGGAGACGGATACGACTAATACTTGCACTCATATACAGGTAGGTTATGTGTCAAGTAAATAATACATTTTTTAAGAATTCTGGGTAAACCTAGACCTCCACAGATTTCTTAGGATAGTTGCTTTAGAGACCGTTACCAGCTAGCATTCATTGGAATTTGTCCTCCTTAGTTCTGTATGAATTCTAACTTTTTTTTTACCTTTCATCCCAATAAGTTTTTTGATGCTTGTTTTCCTTCCCTCAAATTTAAAATCTCTTTAAAAAGTAAAACTTCTAATTTTGTTCTCGATAGAGTTAATATAAGCTTTTCTAGGTTCCTGGAAGAAAATTTTTGTTAAATTCATTTAAAAATCTTATAAAGTTGGTCTCAAATCTATGTACTTTTTCTTGTATTCCGTAATCACTTTAATACCCTTGCAAAAAACCACTTCCAATAATAATTGATCGTTGAATTTTCTTTCCAGAATAAGGATTAAGACTTCAATATTTCGTTACAGATAACCGATTTAACATCGTTATTACGGTCGTAGCAACCTTAAACAAAAACAAGTACATCTATACGGATTTGTTTGATATAAAAGATGCATTCAATATCGTTAACAATTATATTCTTTTGGATAAACTGGCTAATTGTGGTTACCCTCTAATATCACGCTCAATACCAAATTTATTACGTTTTCCTATATCTCATTTTTACAAATTTTTTTGGCTTTTTGAACCCGTAATGGAATAAAATGAACTAATACAAGTCGCTGTCTTGGTCCCCTCCCATTTTTCGTATACTTCACTTGTTCAATCATCAACATTTTTGCACAGAATCACATATCGTTCTTTGCTGATGTTCTTGCTTTTAAAGTAGAGTTCCCATTAATCTCGAATTATACTACTATTAAAAAACTATTTTTAAATAATCATTATAAATGTCTGTCACGTTACTTTCAATTTTTTTTTAATTAAAAAAAAAGTTTTACGTCTTATAGAAAAAAGCACCAAATTTTGTTTTCTAACAAATAAACAAAGAGATTTTTACACTGAATCTTACTCAAATGTTAAGCTTTTGCATGTCATTTTTGGTTTCAACTTTTTTCTAGAAAAATAATAAGCTTATGCATATACACGACATTCAGTCACTTTTATTCCTACTCACTTTCTCCAAGTTATCTGTTGAAAAAAGTTTCATGACATTCGTTATGAATTACACCTTATCTATTTATCACCTAAATAACATCGCAAGAACAAGAAAAAATCTAATTTCTAGTTATCCAACTCTCCGTGAGACTCACAAACTGCTTGAAAGATTTAGAATAGTATGTATTATACATGAAACATAACATATATATTTTGTTGCTTCTTTTCTAGCTGAAGTATAACTCTAGAAAATCCTTTTCCTCAACTTTTTCATCTCATTAATATTCTTTACTTTCCACAACAACTTCTGTTTTTATAAATTTTTCTGTTTTTGCATTTTCTTTTGAGCAACTTTTTGCTATCATTTTCATACTAATTTTTATCTTTAACTATGATTCACACTCCATAATCCTTTGCATTCCTATTGGTACTCAGTTAGTAAAAAAGTTCTTATTTCTCATTTTCCATAAACCTTATTATTGCTGACCTAACTCATGAGCCAGATCTTATTTGCATCTTTACTGATTAAAGTAAGATTCTTATTGCACCTTGTACATGTTCAGCCGTTTATTGTTTTACTTTTAATAAGAAGTTTATTCTTAGTCCATCATATTTTCGCTTCTACTTTTTATTGAAAAATTTGCTGTCATCTCTTGTAACTTAATAATTATTAGATTTTTATGATTTATTTATTTTCATTTTTATAATCTTTGTTAACTGTTTCAGCACTGTCTTTTGCCTTGCTTTCTCCTCTTACAAAATTTAAACTAACCCTTACGTTTTTCATATAAAATGTAAAAACTCTATCCTTATAACAGTTTTTACTCATAACTTACTTGATTAACTTGGCATTTTTTCTTACTATCAAATAACTCCTTATAACTTAGCCAAAGTGTTTGTTAAATCCATCATGATCTCATTTCACCCTGATACCTAACGCATTAACTGTACGTACTTATTCCATCACTTTCATTCTACTGTTCTGACTTAAAAAAAATAAAATACAGTTTTAATTTTATCACTCTTCTTTTTAAAAATCATGACTTCATGGTTTATTTATGAAGATCTATCGCGTGCTTTTATCATAGTAGGTATAAGTGGAATACTTACTTATTTTTCATAGCTTAGCCTATTTTGTAAACGTATTTTTGATAAACTCTAACGCAGTTGCCAGTATCGCAAACAAAACCCGAATGTGACTTGAAGCTGTGATTTAAATGCTGACCAAAGATGGATTATGCTAAGTGAGTAGTTGTTGCAACACTTTAGCCCGTCAAAACAAGCCCCCACAACTTGTGTAGGGGTCTGCTTTGACGAAGCCAAAGTGTTGCATGTAAGTATTTGTGAGGTAGGAGTTAAAAAAATTGTTGAGCAGAGGGGAAAACATGCAAAATCTAAAAGTTACGGAAAGAGAGAAAGAGAGAGACATAGAGAGAGAGAGAGAGAGAGAGAGAGAGAGGAAGAAAGAGAGAGACAGAGAGCGAGACATACGAAATCTTGTAGACGTGGAGAGCAACGCGGTGTAATATTATAAATATCCTATATCATACGAAGAATAATAATATAAGATGATTGTACAGTGTGCATAAGAAAAGTGCGACCGAAGACGCTATTTCCGGGGATCGCAAGGTTGATGGAAGTGGTAGAGAGAAAAACACAGATTTACACATCACTGCTTGAATTGTAATTTTCCGAATTCGCCCCTAAAAATAGTGGAGTCAATCAGTGACTTTCGGACACGTTACCCACACTTTGCTTATAAATACTTTATTAATTGACGGAATCAGAGTGCTACCTCTTGACCAACACAGATAACAGAGACGTGGCTGGGACACGGTTTTTCGCTGTAGTGGTTAATCAGCTTAATTTTTTGAGAAAATTATCTTAGCAGTGACTCTCTGAAGCCACTCACCAAATTTTGATCAATGCATGGAGTACTAAAGTATACTGATAAGTCGTATGACTTGCCATGACGCCATTGCGCTAGCTCTTTTCTAAAACGCTCATAGACACGTGAGCTGCGCGTGGATTGCCGAAACAAACTGATCAAGTATATGAGCTGCTTCTCTGTATACTACTTAGCTTGCCCAAAACCATCGTGATCTCACGAACGATGTGCGGAGATTTAACTACGGACATTCAGTTAAATAATTGGATTATCTGAAGTTAGCACATTCTTAAAAGTGTAACCATAGAGTTGTAGCTGCGATGTTGAAAATGCTAGGTATGAAAATAATCATACGTAGTAAAATAATACGCTATAGATATGAGATCGAAGGTAGATCGCCTGACCAATCAAATTGTTTTACTGAGCCACGCATCAATATGGTACATTGACACTCAATGAACGAAATTCAGCACATTCCTGAAAGTAAGCCGTCGAATACCCACGATGTTATATGAAGTAACGATTGTTTTACAACCGTTTTTTTCAAATTCTTGAGAAGTCAAGGTGATGGATACTCTATACAAAATAATCAGCACATTCCTAAAAAGTAAGAAGATGGCTGATTATTATGTGATATAGGACAACGTTTGTTTTACACTTATAAAAACAAAGTGTTTGATTTATTATACATAAGAGTCAGCACATTTCTTCAAGTAAGGTAACGATTCTTTTCTACTTTGATGATTAATAAAATGAGACGTCTTTTGATTCACGGGGAAAAAATTGACCAATCATAATTTCTTGCGAAAATATTATATTAATAGCACAAGGAAGAGGTGCAGCCCTTAGTATCGTTACAATAACAACAATGAAACTCATTACGAAAGGTTATTTGATAAGCGGGCTTAGATATTAATGTATTTGGTCACTTTTTACTCGTGTCAGCGCATTCTGAAAACCATTGCGACGAGTGTTTGATAGAACTTGAAACTTGATACATGTTTCGGAAACTGTGACATTAGCACATTTTTTACCACGAATCCTTAACCTTGAAAAAAAACATCTTGATGTCAGTTACTCGTGTGACTTCAACCTCAAAACTTTAAAACTGCCAGAAGAAGAAAACTTTTTAATCAGGTAATCTTGATCATGCGCAATAGCTGCTCCAACGACCGCAACATTACAAGCCGATTGGTCACGCAAGCCATCCATGAGCGATGGCGGCGTCGGTGGTGGAGGCAGCGGCGAAAAGAGCTCGATTGGTGGTTAAAGTTTTCTTGATAAAAGTGGTACTGAATTACTGACATCACCAAAAAAAAAGAAAATTAAAAAAAGTTATGCCTTCGTTAAATCACGTACAAACATGGCGTCGATTGAGTAGAAAAGTGATCAAGGTGAAGAAACAGAAGTAAAACTTGAGGAGGAGGAACAAAATAGTGCTCTTGACACTTTAATCGACTTGCTACGGTTTGAGATGCATGTACCTAGATATAAATTTTGTGGTCCTGGAACAAAGTAATCGAAGCGCATTGAGCATGGTGATGTAAGTATAAATCCCTTGGACGAAGTATTTCGTCAACACATTCTTGCCTTTGCTACGGAGAAGAAAAATTAACGTCTCAAATCTGATCAGGTGTTGGCTGAATTTGCTTTTCCACGTATGTTTGCCAGAAAAACACCACTGCGTAAACGGTCGCTTTATTGACAGCATGCTGCATGTGTAGCAAGATTATATTTAAGAAGTTTTTTTTGCGCATCGAGAGAGCCATTAGACCTCAGTCCAAGAAGAAAAAGATGAAAGAGAATAATGCATAGGACTTTGCGAAAACTTTACTACGAAGCGGCGCGACCAACTGCATACTTTAATGATAAAAAGCTCTCGAGTGCTGCGAAAAATAAATTTTGGCGATCGAACGTTATTAGTTGGCTAGAGAGTTAAGATACCTATAATTAACGTAGATCTATAAAAAATTGCTTTCCCGGAAGAAAATATAACGTGCGTAACTTTAACAACGTGTAGGACGCTGATTTAATGAACTCAAAAACCTTAAAAACTTACAATGATGGCTACGCTTGTGTTCTTGTTATCATAAATATTGTAAGCAAATACGCTTGGGTGGTACATGTCAAAAATAGAACATTGAAAAACGTTGCCAAAGCATTTCAACATATTTCATAAAGAAGTAACGATCGTTTAACAATGTGTCTCCAAACAGATGAAGGTAAAGAATTTGTAGGTCGTGAAATACAATCCATTTTACGAGAAAATTAAATGAAATACAGAGTAGCACGTAGCCCACAGGTAAAGTCTGCAATAGCTAAACATTTTATCAGAACTCTCAAAGAAAGAATACGGTGATATTTTACACACACGAACAATCAATGCTTTGTAGACATTCTTTCAAGTATAACAGAGTCGTACAATTGCACAAAGCATTCATCGACAAAGATGACACCAGCTGACGTGAGTTTGCACAATGGTGCTCAAGCACGAGAAAACATAGAGCAACGTTATGACAGGCATATCTATAAAAGTCTGAAGCACAACGTCAGAAATTTAGTTCGTATCAATAAGACGAGAAGTGTCTTGGCCAAGGGTTACGAAAGCAGTTGGATTTTCGAATTGTTAAGAATTGAACGTATCTCTTGCACGCGACAACCTCCTGTATATTTTGTAAGAAATTTGGCTGATGAAGACATTGATGGTTTCTTTTACCAGAAAGAGTTAAGCAGAGAGCGAAAGAAATTAAACGAAAGCTTTTTTGAGGTTAACAAGATATTGAAAAGTTGGGGTAAAGGACGTTCTGAAAAATGTTTCGTCTTTGGGAAGGGAAATTCTGAAAAATTTAATTCCTAGGTGAATAGTAATTATTTAAGAGATATAAGATCAAGGACGAATTTAACGTTGTATTGCCTAGCAACAGTAGCATGCGGTATTATCCTGATAATACTACTGCTTACTACGTGACAAGTTTACTTCAGTAAATTAGTCTGCAAGGTCTATGAAGTGATGGTATAACAAAGATTCAATGACCATTGTCGTTTTTACATGCGACAAAAAATAACAAAAGAAAAATTACCGTGAAGTGTACAACACGACTATACAATAATGTGACAGAAAATATCCTATACTTTATGTAGATAATTACATACGACCCGGTCTATTCGCGATTATCAAAGAAATGATACAAGAAATCAACAGTTTGGATACCACACAAGATCATATGGTTTTCAGTTTGAAAAGAATTTTTTACGTAGTGGCTAAGTTAGTCCAAAGTTGTTAGCCCACGTATAGTATTTCATACTAAAGCTTTGTCAAAACGTAGAGCAAAATATGCGCTCACGCGTTTCAAAGTGACAGCTGTGACTATGCATAGTAGTATTCGGGCTTTAACTTTAAAAAATATTATTTTGGCCAGTTACCTAAGCAGATAATCGTCGGTTTCGATGAAAATCAAGCTTATAATGGCGATCGCACTATGAATTCGTCTAATTTTGATAGTCTCAATGTAAATTTTCTTCACTTGTACATTGACAGTATTCAAGTTTCTTCCAAACCATTACAGCCAGACCTGAAAACTAATAATTTGTACGTAGATGATTATCATACCTTGTTCTTAGGCACAAACGTTTACTTTCTTAATAAATGAAATCACATCGATCACGGATCTTATCCTAACGGTTACTGTCTCTTTACTTCCAATTTAACACTAGATATATCGGCCAACAAATTTTCTCTTTAGAACCTAATTAAACATGGCAGCGTTAGATTAAACGTTCGATTTTCCAACGCTCTAACTTTGACTGCTTATTCTTTAGTGTATGCCAAGAACGAGAATATTCTCGAAATCGATGCGTCAAGTCAAATCATGGTCAATTTTAGCGGTTCGATGGCACCACTAAGTACGTATACTTACACTTACTGCTTGAACATGACAATCATCTCTTAATTTAGTTTCTTTTGGTACGCTCCATCATCTATAAATCGCAATAGAGCTCGTAGTCAATATTCAGTATTTCAAGGTGAAAAAGACGTTACGATGCCGAAAGAAAATGTTTTCGTTGCTTAGAACAATGACTTTTCCGGACATTGGGTAGTGACACCTCCTTGTCGCTTGCAAAAATTGAGTAATAAGGCAGAACGACAAAATATTTAGTTGTCCCAACATCATCATGCACTTGATTTCTTTGAGCGTAAAGTATCTTTAAACGCAATTTTTTTAATTTTGAATGATATTGAAAGAGGTGCAAAAAAAATTCGTGTAAGAGGTTTGCAAAAAGTAGTACGATTTACATAATAATTTACATAAACATTTACAAATATTTATGTAATAATTAAGTGATAAATTTTGAATACTATATTGACTGTCCATCTTAAAAAGATTTGTCATAGGAAGCGTATTGTATGCATCACGCATTAAAACCAAATCATTAAAAATATTGGTGTGGCATAAATAACGCTCATAAACTAAAATCTTGCCTCTGCGAACGTAATGGACAGCCTACAGATACTGCACATCCTATCGCAAATCAAAACGCATACCACTGGTTAGTTCTTAGCCGATCAGATCACACGGGTGTGGATGAAGCGAACAGCACTTGACATTAACACTAATAATCACATAAAACTAGGTATGCATTGGGTTGCTATATACGTTAATGCAAATTCCAATAGTTTGTATTTTGATAACAATGGTATTCAACCTTATGTACTGCAGCACATTAATCAATTTTGTAAAAATTGTAGGATACTGTACTGCAATGTCAAACAGTTACAAAGTTACAAAGCATATCTTTAATAAAATGTGGTTAGTTTTGTTTAGTATTTTTGTTATACATGAGCAACGGTTTGAGCGTTTAAAAATTTCTCGACAGTTTTTCTACAGATTTCATAAAAAAGATGATGGAATACCAGGACGTTTAATTTTATTGAGGTGTAGCAAAAAAATTTAAGAAGATTGGAGTTGGGTGGTAGCAATTATTTGGTAAAATGTTAACAAAAAAGTTTCGGTAAAATATTTTTTATATAAGTGTATCCATCAATATACTTGTAATTTGCAGTCTGCGCATTCTTAAACGTCTGAAGATAGATACTTATCATACATTTATATGAAATCCAAACAAAAACGATGTCAGCGTCTTGCGATCCTACCTCTAAATGTTTATAGTTGGTAAAAAATTTCATATTCAGTGTTTTTTATCCACGTGCAATACGCGATCATACTTTCTTGAATAAACGTTGTCCTAAATGTCAAAGGTAAGACTTCCAAACACTTACTCTACAGTCAAAAATCAATAATAACACAGTATAAAAAATTGGTTATTGGAGCATGACTTTATTTACACAACTAACGTAAAAGTCAATATTTCGACGTCATGCTGACGTCATCCTCAGGGCAACGAACAAGATATATAAACAATCATAAATACATAATATCCAAAACAAATCATAAATAACTAAGAAAAGTTTAATATAATTATCAATGTAAGTGTTAGAATAACACGTGGCATTGCAAACACAGCAAAAAACTATTAGTACATAATGATCAACGTGAAAAAATTACATTTAATACAAAGATTTTTGCTTTCACGAGGAACATAGTCAGAAACATTAAAATGCAAGACCATAAACTAAATGTAAGAAAGTAGACGCATATGTGAAATATGTATAGCAAGGTACACTGTAAGTACTGTAGTGAGGAAAAATCAAGGATGATAAACTACTAATGAAATGTATATAAAATGTATAAAACTTATTAAACGTATGAAAATGTGTAATACAAGTGTAGAAAGACTTGATATTGTTTTCGCATAACTTTTCGCCTTATATCTTGTAAAAAATTTTTGTAAGAGACATTCAGTTTGTTAGTATCAATCTGTCTATTTACATTAATCTATTCTCCTCCCGGTCCAAAATTCTAACATTATTTAAATTAAATGTACGTTGAAATTTGTATTGAATAAGAAGCAATGGCAGATTTATTTTTATTGTTTTTGACCATTCGTAAGTGTTCACTTATACGAATGCCAAGCAATCTCTTACTTTGAGTCACATAGCAAATACCACATTCACACAGAATTAAAGAAACTATGCCCCCCTTTTGAAGTGTAGGAGTTTTATCTTTACCTAATCGTATAATATCAGTAAATTTACACGAATTGGAAAAAATTACTCTAATATCAAATTTAGAAGAAATCTTACGTAAAGAACTTTCTAAGCACTGAAAATATGGAAATACAATAAAAGGTGTTCCAGAACAAGAATCGCGGTTCTCTAAACGGCAACGGTCACAATCAGGTGTTGAGTCCTGAGATTTGTTGAACAATCTACTGAGAAAGCTAATCCTTGCTTTGATGTATTTTTCAACAAAATAACCTGGATAAGCATTTTCAGCAAGAAACCTTCTCACCTCACAAATGTTTTTGGTCCTGAAACAAGGATCAGCTAACTTAAAAACTTTGTCAATCAAAGAATAAATGATAGCTTTCTTCTGACAAACAGGATGATGCTAAAAAAAATTCAACAATCGTCCAGAAAAAGATGGTTTTTTACATTTTTATTTACACAGATACATTTTTATTCTCACTTGTAGACTGAAAAAATGTTTAATGAGGTTGGAAAGGATTTTTAGTAGAAATTTTGTATTAGCTTTGGAAAAGTTCTCTTATAGGATGTACACACATTTCCATATGAATTTATTTGATAAGCTTGATAATAAGTTTGCTCATTTAACATCACACAACACCCATAAACCTAATAGTAATTTTGTATGTCAAAAAAATAACTTTTTAACCACACACAGAGAGAATTTTAATATGTTGAATGCGTTTGGAAATAATAATACTTTTTAATTTGTTAATAACTTAACGGATGTTCAACTTCCAGATTATGTTAATTTTATTCTTAAATTTGGTCCAGGATTTAATTTTTCCACAAATTTAAACCTAAAAATGACAGTGAATTTTATGAAAGCCATAGAGTCAACTTCAGTTTTCAATAAATTAGAAAATCCTATCCGTTCTCAAATTAGACAGTCTTGTCTTTCTATTTTAAAAAAAATGATTTTAAATAACAGAAAACTCTCTTGCTTTGACCAGACTATAAGCAGGGACCTAATTTCAACCACAACATTTCTTAAGGAACATAATGACTTGCTTATAACTAATGCTGATAAGGGTGGTTCTACAATAGTTATCCATAAGTTTGATTATATTAACAAGGTGGAAGCCCTTTTGGGAGATTCTACCTATTATGAGATGGTTGTTAGGAATAATAGCAACAAGATCCTTTCTCAGCTAATTACATGTGTCAAGAAAATTGTTGACCTTTGAACACACAGAGGGGTTTTTTTTGCATCATTCCTGCACCTAACCGTGATAAGTTGAGTATAAGCTCCTTATCACGTGCTTATGGATTGGTTAAGGTACACAAGGTTGATCATCCAGTTAGACTGATTGTCTTTTCCCTTGAGTCGCCTTTATATGTGTTAGATAAATGGTTTTGTAACTTTTTTAATAAATTTCTTAAAAAGTTCCCTTTTTCTGTGACAAATTCATATGATGTTAGGGACCGTCTTAAAAGTATTATTGTTCCAGAAGATTTTTTTTTAGTTTCTTTTGATGTTATCTCTCTTTATACTAATCTTCTTTTCAATTTAATAATAAATTGTTTAAACAAAAAACTAGGTTCCTTTATAAACCTTTCGGCTATTGATAAAAAAGGAATTCCTTGATGGTTTTAATTTTCTGATTAACTCAAAGTATTTTATTTTTAATAATCAAGTATATAGGCAGAAATGTGGAACTCCTATGGGTGGCTGTTCTTCTCCATGGATAGCTGAAATAGTTTTGGAATCTTTGGAATCATCCATAATTCCGGAATGCGGAGATTCCATTCTGTCCTATATGCGCTATGTAGATAATTGTCTCCTTATTCTAAAAACAGAACATATTAAATACATTTTAAACCATTTTAATAACTATAATTTTTATTTACAGTTTACAGTACAGAGAGAGACGAATAATTCTATTCCATGATTAGACATTTTAATTACGCGTATTTTTAATTCTTCTTGCTCGTTTGATCTATATGAAAAAACCTCTTCTTCTGGACAGTTTTAAAATTTTTTTCGCATAATCCTGTTTGTCAGCAGAGAGCTAATGTTAACTCTTTGATTGACAAAGTTTTTTGGTTAGCTGATCCTTGTTTCAGGACCAAAAACATTTGTAAGGTTAGAAAGGTTCTTGCTGAGAATGCTTATCCGGGTTATTTTGTTGAAAAATACATCAAAGCGAGGATTGGCTTTCTCAATAGACTGTTCAACAAATCTCAGGACTCAACACCCGATTGTGACCGTTGCCGTTTAGAGAACCGCAATTCTTCTTTTAAAACACCTTTTATTGTATTTCCATATTTTCAGTGCTTAGAAAGTTCTTTACGTAAGATTTCTTCTAAATTTGATATTAGAGTAATTTTTTCCAATTTGTGTAAATTTACTGATATTATACGATTAGGTAAAGATAAAACTCCTACACTTCAAAAGGGGGGCATAGTTTCTTTAATTCTGTGTGAATGTGGTATTTGCTATGTGACTCAAAGTAAGAGATTGCTTGGCATTCGTATAAGTGAACACTTACGAATGGTCAAAAACAATGAAAATAAATCTGCCATTGCTTCTCATTCAATACAAATTTCAACGTACATTTAATTTTAATAATGTTAGAATTTTGGACTCGGAGGAGAATAGATTTAAACGCAAATTTTCTGAAATGATACATATTTTTGTTTATTATAATAATGTAAATAGACAGATTAATACTAACAAACTGAATGTCTCTTACAATAATTTTTTACAAGATATAAGGCGAAAAGTTATGCGAAAACAATATTAAGTCTTTTTACACTAGTATTATACATTTTTATACGTTCAATAAGTCTTATACATTTTACATACATATTTCATTGGTAGTTCATCATTCTTGATTTTTCCTCACTATAGTACTTACAGTGTACCTTGCTATACATATTTCACATATGCGTCTACTTTCTTACATTCAGTTTATGGTCTTGCATTTTAATGTTTGTGACTATGTTGCTCGAGAAAGCAAAAATCTTTGTATTAAATGTAATTTCTTCACGTTGATCATTATGTACTAATAATTTTTTGCTCCGTTTGCAATGCCACGTGTTATCCTAACACTAACATTGGTAATTATATTAAACTTTTCTTAGTAATTAATGATTTGTTTTGGATTTTATGTATTTATGATTGTTTACATATTTTGTTTATATATTGTATAACCAATTTCTTATACTGTGTTATTATTTATCCTCAATGTATTGCCAACGTAATTTTTTATACTACAACGTGATTTACCTCCTCCAAACGTTCCTCACACTGTCTTTTTTGAGCTATAACTAGTATAAAAAGTCGGTTAAATCGTTGGTCCCTGACTGCTCGACATGCTGTCAATACAATTAAATAGAAAAACGGAGTTCCAGAAAAAAAGGATTAGGGAATCGGTAGCAATTAATATTTTAAGCGTAAAGCAGTATCAACAGTCACCTCTGCAGATTTTTTGCAAGCTTAGTGGGTTAAATAAATTATTTGGCAAAAAAATCGTTGTTGGTCTGGAAAATAAAAAATTACTTGACAATGATTGGGAATCTGTAGTTCGTCTATTAAGCACAGATTTAAAACGGATTCCTTTTAAAATTTTTAATTGAAACGAATTTAAGTTGGCGTTTACAGACACTCAAAAGTATGTTACCCTGGACGACAGCAACTTGCAGGACATCAAAATTTATGGCTCCAACTGGTCCCTACAGTTTACTGTAAGTTATAACGACAAGGCTATTAGGTTTAAAGAAGGACAAAAACAACGTGTGAAAGTTAGGGTCATGAAACAATTCCATGGTAGTTTAGTTCTAAAAATGGTGACCTTTGATAATTTAAGTGAATTTTTGTCAAATGTATTGATTGTAATTTATGTGTATTAAGGGATTTGTCAGATTAAATGCGTACTGTTGAGTAGAAATTTGTAAATTATATTTTTTTTAAAGTTTTTAATACGTATAAAGAGCAGATTAATTATTAAAGACCTGATATTGTAAAGAAAATCGTTAGAGATATCAATGATTCAGATTTAGAAAGTGTATATAAAAAACTCGTATCTATAGATACGAAAAAATCTGAATATTTAACAAAAAAGTACATAGGTCATTCTTTTTAAACTGAACGGATTTTCCTAAAAATTAATCGTCACCTCTTCACTTCGGCTGAGAATTTTTTTTCAGTCTCTGAATTAAAAAATAAGAAGTACGTGTCCGAGTAATTTTTTTTTATCCCCTCTTTTAATCTTATAAGTTATAACAAATTTTTATAATAGTGGTTGGAGACTCATTTTTAACAATGTAAAGCTCTAAACACTTAAGAGCTACAAAGATTTCACCCACGGCACTTATGTAGCTAAAGAGTTGAACTGTAAGGAAAAAAATTGAAAGAAAAAATCACCAACAAATTAATATTTTTATTAACAGTTTAATTGTTTTCACCAATTTTTAACAAATGCTTCCAAAATAAATCAAGTTTGCGCAAAATTTTACGTAAAAATCATGTTTCTGAAATATGGAGACTATTCAATTGTTGATGTTAAAATACTTATTAATGTAATGCGTAACGGTAAAAGAAACAGTCTTTTTATTATAAAATAATATCTGTACCTCGTATAAAAAAATCTTAAAAGTAACAGTAGTAGATTATTAAAAGATCTACAACTGTTGTATGTACCATTTGGTAGTATAACCTCAAAATTTTGTATTATTATGCAAAAAATCAAGAAATCACCATCTTATTATTCATAAAGAGTAATTTCTTACTTGTAAAACAAAGATGAGCAATAATAAGTAAAAAAATTATATTTTATTGAATAAATAAGAATGTTTAATAAAAAACCAAGTTAACACGATGATTGCTTAATATTTACTTATAGATGTAACCAAGTTTTCATGTACAAGTCAATCTTTTTTTACAGTTCCATAAAAAAATTATGTGGCTTAAAATATTTCAGAATATTTGTTTTATCGTGCACAGAAAACAGCCTCGCTTCTAATTATTAACGAGATAGTGGAACCATGCTATAATATTTTAGCGTTACCTAAATCGTTCTTGCTCTTAAAAATCTCCCTGACACTAATTTTTTTTCTTCTTCGTAATCATTATCTGTAAAATAACAACGAGTAATATTTGGCAGTGATTCTGTGGTCTAATCAAGAAGTTCTTATGTCATTCGAGTGGGATTGTTTATTTTCTGAAAAATTGCTCTGGCAGCTAGTCGTTTTACAGTCCTGCCTATTCCGTCGCATGGCTCCTTTCCATGAAAAGTGGGGAGAAAATGCTACTCTGCTGCTATTTCAAAATCTTTGAAGTGATGAGTTAGATTACTGAAGTTTTTTTTATTCTTATCTATATAAAAGCGATAAATCACTATTTTGTTACTTATTCAGTATGAATTTTCGTTAAAATCAAATTATAAGTTACTTGTTTTCTAATCTTATCTACTAAAGGATGAGAGACGAGTTTTTATCAAAGAAAAAAAGATTATTAACCACTAGACAAAAAAATAATAATAACAATGTTGGACGTAACGTCAAGAAGTAAACTGTTTTTGTCCTTCAAATTTTTAATTTACTACTGTGTTTTCTACTGTTTTATTGATTGTCTGCTTTCATATGAAAAGTATATTTTTCATCTCTTCGATTTTTTGGAACTTTAAAATTTCTTGGGGAAGCCTGCGTACAATACGATCTAATAATCAAAGTGCTATGCACGCTACTCACGTACATCACCCATACTACAAGTTCGTTGGCTTTTGGATCAGCTGTGCGTTTATTTTGTTTTGCTACTAATACATACTCTCTCTCGATGTAGTTTAAAGTTAAATCATTTTTACTTTGTAACAATGCCATGGAAAGAAGCACGTAAAATACAGAATACTAGTTATCGATCAGAGAGATGTTTAAATCCTTTTAATCTCAAACATGCAACAACAACAAACACTTTTGAATTGGGGACAGTAAATAAAAACCAACTTTAAAAACTGGACTTGGCAATTTCGTCAAATGCTTTACAACAGAAAATTTGTTTTCTTGCCTTTAGAAGTTATCAAAGTTGAAAAAAGAAGATTCCAAAGAGAGTTAAAATGAAGTACCATAATTGGTACGTACAATATTTTAATTATTTAATTTCAGACATACCTAACCTCTCGTAGAATTTTATGTCAATGTCTTACTCTAACTTTTTTTCAGACGCTTCAAAAGAAGGATTCTTTAAGTGAAGAATCAATCTGATATAAAAGTTCGGAGCAGTGACGGTACATCTGAATTTTAAGGAGATAATACATCTTTGCAAAGTGAACAAGTGGATTTTTGTAACAAAGGATTATGCTTTTGATGATCTTTGCCCATCAAAAAACAAAAACTATCGTTGAAAAGGCTGAAAAGGCATTTGCAAGAAAAATTAAAACAAATATCGTCCGTAATTGATAAAAAATTTTTAATTTAAGCTGAGATGATCCAGATAGTCTTAAAGCAGGTGACGACAAGTTCTCGATAATAAGTGCTTTGCAAGAAAGTTTTAATACTTCGGCCGACCACGCTTATAAAATTTAAATTTTGACTTTTCTCCGATCACCGTCTTATAAAAAAATTGAGGACACATTTTCCTTCGCAACTTGTAACGTTATAGGCATAGCAAAAAATATTGCTCAAAATAATGGATGAATTGGGGATCTAAAGTAAAATAACATTTATCTCTAGATGATTATGTTATGAATACATTGTTAGCTTGCACCAATCTGACGACTACACTTAATATATGCCCTAAAGAGAAATACGTTTCTATAAAAGAAGATGTCAAATTGGTACCTATTCAATAAAGACTAGTCTTAAATAATTTAGAAAAATTGTATAAAATTTTTACTAATACGTATTTAACTATGAAATGTAGTTTCTCAAAGCTTGCTAGCTTGAGGCCGAAATATTGTGTTTAGGCAGGTGCTTCTAGTACTCACTCTGTTTGTGTATGTATCATACATAAAAATTTTAGTTTATTAGTCAGTGGTGTCGATTTTAAATCACTTACTTCTGGTTCTGAGCTGCCTTTGATCAATTAAAAGGATTATTTGGATCGTATGGTATGCAAAAAGAAAATGACTGATTGTTATTTAAATTCTTGTAAAAAGTGCCCATGCATTACGAATGTTACTTAGCAACTGAAGAAGGTTTTTAAAGAAAAATGTATTGAAATTGTTACCTACAAACAATGGGTTACGGTTGAACAAACCTAATTGCAGACCCTTATATCTTCAGTTGATACATTTTTACAGAAGTTAAGTAAGGGTTTGAAAAAACTGTTGACTCATTCTTTTTTAGTTAACAAACAAAGAAATTTTTTAAATAAGATAAAAAATAAACTAAAAAAAACGAGTATATCGTAACTTGCGACTTCTCAAAGAATTAGGTTAAAAGTATACATTGGAACAATGATCAGGCTACCGTACACCCATTTTAAGTTTATTAAAGAAATGCCTTTGATGGATTAAAAATTTTAAGTTTTATTTGCACTTCTAGATGCCTTTATCAAGACATTTTTGCTGTACATCTAAATCAAAAGCAGTTAATTAAATTTATTAAGATAAATAACCCGTGTGTTAATTAAATAATATACATGTCAGATAGTTTGAGTGGACTGTATAAAAATAAAAAAAAAATTAATTAATCTTACTCATCATTTTAAAGACTTTGAAATAGCACCAAAGTGGCATTTTCTTCCCACTTTACATGGGAAAGAGCCATGCGACGGAATAGGCAGGACTGTAAAACGACTAGCTGCCAGAGCAATTTTTCAGAGAATATACAATCCCATTCGAATGCCATAAGAACTTCTTGATTAGACCACAGAATCACTGCCAAGTATAACTTGTTGTTATTCTACAAATGATGATTACGAAGAGAAAAGAAAATTAGTGTCAGGGAGATTTTTAAGAGCAACAACAATTTAGAGAACGCTAAAATATTAAAGTATGGTTCTACTATCTCGTCAATAATTAGAAGTGAGGCTGTTTTCTTTGCACGAAAAAACAAATATTTGAACTATTCTAAGTCACATAATTTTTTTATGGAACTGTTAGAAGAGTCTTACTCATGCATGAAAATTAAGTCACATCAATAAAAAAATATTAAGCAATTATTTTGTTTACTTAGTTTTTTAAAACACATTTTTATTTATTTAATAAAATATAATTTTTTTAATTGTTACTGCTCATCTTCGTTTTACAAGAAAGAAATTACTCTTTATAAATAATAAGATGGTGATTTCTCGATTTTTTGCATGATAATACAAAATTTGGAGGTTATACTTCCAAATGGTAAATACAACAGTTAGAGATCTTTTAATTATCATTATATTTAAATTATCTACAACTTTTACCTTAAGTTATTGTGATAACAGGTATTATTTTATACTTAAAAAACAGTTTTCTTTATCGTTACGCCCCACATAAATTAATATTTTAACAATAACAATTTAAAACTCTTCAGCTATAAAAGTGCCGTTGGTAAAAATTTTGTTGTTTTAAAGAATTCAGAGCTATACATAGTTTTAAATAAGTCTCCAATCACTACTATTAAATTTGTTGTACCTTAAAAAATCGAAAATAAGCGATAAAAAAAATCCTTCTACACGTATCTCTTATCATTTAACATAAAAACTAGAAAAAAATGTTCAGCCGAATCAAAGATGTTAAGGTCAAAATCCATTCGACTTGTAAAAGAATTACCTATATATGCGATTTTATGTACAATATTGCGTTATTTCATACAAAAAAAAATTAAGAAATATTTTAGACTCTTTCTACTTAAGAAACCTATTATTATAAAATGAGTAGCCATACTAAGCGAAAGGGAGTAATTTTAACCTTTCTAGTGACTTAAAAGTAGAGGAGTCCTTTCTCCATGCCCTATCCATACCCATGTTTGTCTAGCATTTATCCTTGAGTGCCTTGTTGCGGAATCAAGAATCCAAATGTTTTATCAAGAATCCAAACAATATTAACAAATAATTGTTTGAAATGTAAGCAGCATTAATAAATGACAACTTGACAGTCGCACCTTTCACTCGGGAGTCATGAAAGAACCACTTCAATATCAACCAATGAATGAAGTGGTTTTACCTCACAAGAGACAAGAACCTTAGAAAAAAACTCTATTTTTACATGAACTTAAACGAATCCAAGCTATCGTCTTATACCTAATTACTAAAAATTTTTATACTTTTGGTAATTACAGTTAAGAACTAATAAAATTTGCCGTAGAAAAAATTGCATGATTAATTCTTTTCTTTTTAAAAATAACTAATTTAATAAGAAAATTTCTCTAGAGAAAGTACAAAGGAATTGATATAAGCACGTTGATTTAGAAAAAGTAATAAAACATTTAAAAAAATGTCGTGACTGTTGTTGACTGGTAGCGCGAGTGTAGAAAAACACTGTTCACACTCTCTCTTTCTCTTACAAGATAAGCAGAGATTTACGAACTCCTTTTATTCACCTTTTCATTACCCCCTACTTTTTTAAAAGTTGAGTTTCATTGTTGCCGATCATTCTCTTAAAGCCCACTCCACAAATATCCATCCCCCAAATGACTTTCTCAAAAACCTGTTTTCTTGAACAACTGTTTCCAGAATAACCGTTTTCTCGAATTATTATTTTCCGAATGACCAATCTCCTGAAGAACCACATCGGCGAATTTATTTACATTATAACGGTGTGTCCTGCAGCTTACAAATATTTTGTGATATTGTATGTTTTATAGTTCACAGCGATTTTTCAGACCTTCGCCTGTACTTCAACCTACTTTTTCTTTAGTGCAGCCTTGACTTGTTATCCAAGACATGATTTAAGAACAGCATCTTTTACGTCCCCTCGCTCTTTTTGATATCCGTCAGGAACTTAGGAAATCAGGGTTGTTTTTTCACCCTAAGAGCTAAAACCTAATATGCCATCCTTCTTATGCTTTATTTAACTTCGCCAAATCAATAATAACGGTATCGCGTTGATTCCAAATATGTATTGAATATCTTAGTTATACCAGCAACAAAGGTTGCATTAAAATATTTTATAAAATTGACTATTGTTTCCGGTGCTTCCGTCTTCAGACAAGTGGAGTAGCAGTTAACATCGCTGATTGACACAAATGCTAAGGCAGCCACCATATGTGTAAAATTTGTTACTGTCCTATTAACAAGAGCATTGTTAGTGGTTTCTAATCCGAACGTCTTCATCCTTCTGAAGAGACTGGCTTCAATAAAAAATATAATTAGAAATTGGCACATAGAAAAATGTTCCCTTACAGGGATTAATGATTGCAGTCTCTAAGTAAAACACTATCAGTTTTGGTTGACAGTGTTTTACTTCATACTCTGTTGCCACTGACACCACGGCTTGCAGAACTGACCTGTATTGATGACGTTTTTTAGACGATAGCAGTGTGGACGTTAATAATAAGGAACCAATTCCCTTAACCTTAGTCTTTGTGTTTTAATTTACTGCTCCTTCTATCGTATGAGCCTAAGAAAAATATCCAGTTATCTATAATAATGGGTAGGTGAAGATTTGAGAACAATTTTTTTTATCTTCTTTTGCTCATTTTATTTTAAAATTTTTTACCAAGAACGTTTCTTCTACAAACTCAAACTCGATGCTAAAAGTTTGCTCTACTCTGATCTACTTCGTCGTAATCTCGCGATTATACGTCAGAAATTCTTTTGCCGTGATGGTTTATTGATACTTTGGCACTTTCTTCCAGTCCCAGTAAGTGCAATTACCTTCAACATTCAAAAGAGAAAAACATTAAGGGAAGAAACATCCAGAGATAAGGTTATTAGAGAAAAAGATTATATGGACAAATGGTTAGTCGGGAAAATGGTCATTCAGGAAGAAAATTATTCTAAAAAATGGTTATTTAGAAAAAAATTGTTCGGAAAAATAATCATTCGCATGGTTTGTTTTGGGGGAATCACCTCAAAATAAACTTTGATAATAACCACCCATTTCTGCCATACTTATAGATAACTATGATTTTTAATTCTATCACTTAATTTTTTTTATTATAAGAGTCATAACTACGAATTTTTTACTTTTTTTTGTTGTTGTACCGTAAGAAAATTAGCATTAGTTTTTCTGTACAAGTGTAGTACATGAACTAACAACAAAATTAACGAAGGGAGTATCAAGGAATATTTTTTGATTTAACAACTGTAACATTCTAATGACTAAAATACTTACGTCTTGTAACAAGATAATCTTTGAATTCTCTGCATTTAGTTACATCATTTTTAAATTGGATTTTAGACACATGTTCTAAAGGCTTAAAATACAATCGACTTGTATTAAACTGTTTGGTATGACTTATTAAGCAAGTAGGTAAGAACAAATAATTTTATAAAAGATGAATGTGACTATCTGTTTGATTTATTATAAAATTTGACAAAATAAGTTCTGTAATATAACAATCTAATCATTAGAGAGACTTTTCTTTCTGGCACTCCACCCATTTCCATGGATGTGTGTAGTAAGTAAGTTCAAAACGTACGATAGACTTTCTGTTCTCAGAATAATGTGCAAGACAGTAAGGCAATCAAGCGTGCTTAGACGTCCAACTAAATTGTAAATAAGAAACTCTTTTAAGAACAAAATATTAATTTCTTGCATTACCATTTCTTCCTTTACCTTATTACTGATACTCAATAAAGAAGATAGTATTAGCTAGAAAGATAAAATGGGTTTAAACGGGGGTTGAGTAGAAAGCTAGGTTAAGACAAAAATAAATCTTAGTAAAAAATCAGTTTTTCTCTGACAATTTGTGTCAAATTTTATTTTTGAGTTTATACGTAGTAAAAGCTTTACGTAGAACATCACATTGTGAGTTTGTTTGCTTTGTTCTCTACTTAGTTCAAAGTTTTAAACAGTAAGTTTTTTTACTACTGTTATACTACGTTCACATGTTATGTCGTCAAGTTGTTACACAAACTACGTTCTTTCCATTAAACTAAAAATACAAAAATTAGAGGCATCGACAATCATTGCGCTGTTGTAGGTTGTTTACTTTTACAAGTGGTATGCAATTCCTGTATACCCTAATAAAAAGGCTTAGTGATCTGCTGTCTAAATACTTGACCAATGAGTTGATAGGAGTATTATAGAATATGATTATCATTTACTGAGTAGGAGTGAATACCATAGCGGAGTACTTATGCACCTAATACATAGTTTTATAGCCATTTAAATGCTAACACAGGTATGCTACCTTAGTATGGACTGAAAAAAAATGTACCAGGAGTATGACAAGACTGGTACGTTATGTGTTTATAATTTTACAATAGTTTTGTTGCACATACTTTAACAAAAAATACTCTTTCTCTCACTTACATATCCGCTTTTAGTCCACATAATTTATATGGATGAGCTGAAAAGTGTATGAATATAGTAAAAATCAGACATTTTTCTTAAAAATGGGAGCACGTGCACATGTGCATCCATCCATTACGTTTGTCCAACAAAAGGAGGCAGTATGAAAGTTAGTTATTGTACGTGATCTGCAAGTTACAATAGGTCTATAGTGGGGCTGTACAAGAACCCTGTGGGCTAATTGAAAATTTACGCAAATCTTATTGCGCTTTGTATTTAGCTATTAACCAGCATGCGTGTATTTTGTGTCTTCATGAAAAAAGCCAACTACTCCTGCGGGGCCTCATGCTAGACGCAGATGACTGTTGCATGTATTTTCAATGCAATAACGACGTTCTCGAAATTATGACACAGTGTATCTAAATAAGCATCCATATACATAGGATGATGAATAGGGTGGTGAATAAGATGTACAAATCTTATTTAAGTATTTTTTTGTTGGCAGACAACATCACCCGCTCACTATGTTGAGAAAGTGATAACTAGGACAGAAAAAAGGTTTACAAAAGCATTACAAGTCATCACAAAGGATGAAAAATATTTTTTGAAAATAGCTAAGTATAAATTTATACCTTAGGCTAGTAAAACTAAGTGAGATACACTTGAAAACTCGATCTATGTTATTTTTACCGATGCAAGTAAATTTGAATTTCTTTTTCTGTCTCATTTTTATTAAATATACATGTAGCACTATTTATCTTTAATGCCAGGTTCACCACAAATATAGTAGTGTTTACTGATCAGGGGTATTGACGTTATAATAACACGCATCAACTGTATGGTAGTGCCTCACACTTAATACAGCTTGTATCCACTGGTCAGCAGGAGATTCTCAGAATAAAAGAGAGGTACTACTATTTATTATCTTAGACTCAAAATCGGATGAAAACCAAGTACAGTTTTTTAAGATAATTTTGGCCATCAAAATGGCTGACGGTAGCAAAGTAACCAGCCCCTCCCCCTTTCCCAGCAAAAAGGATGGATTCATTCAATTAGCCGTGCTAGCACTTAAAATGACTAGCACCAATATGAAAAAATAAAATAAAATAAGATTAAAGATTGTTCAAAATTATTCGATGGAAACAAACAGAAGTATAAAAACGTCAAATAATTATAGGAGTAGAAAAGGTTAACAACACTAGTTTTCCAGATGTAATGAAAAAATGTATATGTAAACAGGAATTATTTAACTAAAGAAACTGATAAAAGAAGGTGTTAAAATGATGAAAGATATAAAGAAGGACATAAAATAAAATGATAGTAAAACTTAAAATAGGCTATATAATAGATAGATGGCACATAAAGGGCTTGCAGACTGTCAAACGTACTGGATAGCAGGGATACCAAACTGGTGGAAAAACCTTAAGACTATTAAAAAGGAAGCCAAAAGCATAAAGTAAGGGACAAACTTGTCTATAAAATTGATGGAACATACATTACAATAACAGCCTATACATAATATCCCATGTTGTTATCAGAATAAATAAAAAAATAAGAAGAATGTAAATCAAATGAGTTCACAAATTCAGGTCATAAAAGATTGTGTGGTACTAAATTTAACCTCTAAAGAAAGTCTGCCTCCTCATTTTGGGATGAATTTAAAGGTAAATATGATAATCTGATTCCCCTTTATCCGAAAAAGGAAAGAGAGATGATTTATTCAAAGTAGTTGTACATTAAGTTTCTAACCTACTTCTTATACTAGATAAGTAAAGATGAGACACTCAGTAATTACTAACTGACGCTATATGTTTCATAAGCTGAACTGTAGAGGACACTAAGAGAGAAAACGTTCACGGTACCTGCTGCCGTGCTACGAGTCTTCAAATCAACCACCCCACTCGCCCCTCCCTTTCCCCCAATGTTTTCAGTGTCATGGCGAAGGTCACATATCTTATGACCACACATTAGTACCAATGTTCATTGGGGCAACCACTGTTACGCAAATCATAACAAAAGACAGAAAAAAAATGATTCGAAATTAAAAGAAAGCAGACCAGAAACTAGATAGAAATATTGAAAAAAAACAGAAACAAAAACAATAACAATAACAGCAAGGCTGGTACATGTGCTAAATTCTTAACTTTATTCTCAGCATCCCTAAGTGTTAATATTTATAGTGAGTTTAAGAAACTTGCAAAGCTTATTGCAGACTCAAGTGCTACCAGGCTCTTAACAAATATAAAGCTCATTTACAGTACGTTTTAGAATAAGATTGTAGTTCTTTTTAAATGTGCAAATATAGACACTTTAATGAACCTAAGAATGAAAGGAAGATGGGGCATAGTAGGGTGGAATAATAACAAACGCATTTAGGAAGAAAAAGTAATTTGTGTAACAGAAGTTACGTGAAGTCAGTTATTGTTAAATAAGTTTGTATGTATGGGCCTGGGTTTCTGACGAGACAGTAAAGGATTGATGTATTAGACCCCAAGTCAAATACAGTACTTTTGTATGGGATCTACGAAAAATCCGCCTGGGTAGCCAGACTTTCAATGGACAAAAATACAAATTGTCTATGTTCTGAAATCTAATAAAACAAGGCAAAGTAAAAGCATTTGCGTATGATTTTCTCCTTACAAAGAATACATGGGATCTGGCTTTAGCAGCCACAATTTATGCTTACAACCAAGCACGCAAGTACAATAATATCAAGATATCTATTCAAGTATTGCCCCCGTATAATAAATTTGATTCGACACAGACAAGAAAATTCAGATACCTAGCCTACGTTCGAGTCCAAAGAAAGACAAGACCTTAATTTATTTTTGAAGCA
Source organism: Copidosoma floridanum (assembly GCF_036245765.1). NCBI lineage: Eukaryota > Metazoa > Arthropoda > Insecta > Hymenoptera > Encyrtidae > Copidosoma > Copidosoma floridanum. Next base: position 3,371,906 of record NW_028321893.1, read on the forward strand.
AAAAGAACCAATGTTGTTGGATACACTCGAACAAACTATTTCTAAAAGAACGCAACATTTATGAAAGTAGAGACGTCCGATTAAATGAGAAGGTCGTATAGGGTAATATATATGGAGAAACCAGTATTAAAGATAAGAAGAAAGTAAAAGTATATTTAGAAACGAGAAACTGGTTAATTGAGTTTAATAAAGGAAAGGAAAAGGAGAACATGAGAATGCAAGGAGACAGTGATATCAATAGGAAAAAAGAAAGACCACATCAAATACAAACGCTTACTAAGAAAGGTAGTCAGTATGCTTTATTTGCTTATATCAACAAAGACACGGCTTCCTACAAGAAAACCATAAATTTTTAATAACACAAGGACTAAGAAAATGTCATTAAAGAAGAGTTAACGTGTATGAAAAAAAGCGATCTATTAAAAAAAAAAATTATTTCGATTCGTAAGAGACCTAAGCTCCAGTGTCGAGGCTGGCTCAAGTCGGATCTATTTTTGCCAAAGGTTAACGAAAAAAATCTTTAAAGGTGTCAAGTAAATGTTAAAAAAGCTCTTTGTATGGCTCTGTCTTATTAAAAATATATATGAGCCACGCAAGATAAAGCAGAAAAAAAAGACAAAAACACAACATGATTATAAGTGAGTATTAAAATGTGTACCACCTAAGAGCCACAGCGGCTAGCCCACACCATGTGCCTGGCAGCGCATGAAACCACGTGCCACAGTCTTTATTGACTTGCTATTTCTACACTTTCGGCTTCCCCACTTAAAAATGTAAAGAGATATAGCTTATGACTTGCTCCTTCGATTGGTCTACATAAGAAAAAAAAAAAAAAAAAATGAATAACTACTTCTAGAAAAATCGACCTCAACTAAAAACTTAATTTTCACTGCAAAAAACATTTTTTTACGAAAAACCGGTATCACCATCAGAAAGACCAGTTCAAAATCCATCGTCTAGTTCTACGTGGACGAGTTTATATATACATACATCCCTATACTATATGGTTATTTGTGTTGGGCGTTCCCCCCCCCACAGACTCTGCACATCTCCTCCACAGACCCTCCATATATTTCCCACAGACCCCCCACAAATAAGCTGAAAAATTGACAGTTTTTACCTTTAAATCCAGATTTCTCATTTTTTCTTCAAACCCACTGCAGCCCCCACAGCTCTTTTACAGCTTTTCCTCAGCCCTTCCACAGCCCTCCCACATTTTTTAATGTCCTCCCACAGATCCCACATAGATCCTTCACACCATTCTTGTTCTTTCCCCACAAACCCCCACATTATTTTTTTTATCCCCTAAATCATTTCCACACCATTTTTTTCCCCTTACAACTTTTTTCATTAAGTATAAATTACCTCTATTAACAATCAATATGAGTTGTACTAAGTTTTAAAAATATTAATTTTTATCTATTTTTTCACATTGCCGAGGAAGCAAATAGAAAGACTTTATACGTATGGGTGAAACATCAAACGAATGTTCAATTATTAAAAATGTTAATAAATAATTTATTAAAAATCGTAATATAGTAATATTCAAATTGTTGAAATTAATTGATGAGTATTAGGTTCTCGGTGCATTTAATTTTGTTTGTGTTTGTAATATTGTAAAACCATGTAACACTCATTATTTTTTATATGTAGATATATAACATGATACAAGTACACAAATAGATAAAAATGTTACATAATTATTAAATAATAATAACCAAGGAAGTACCGGATAATTTAAAAAGGTTAAGTAAATAACCTAATCAATTTGTCTCTATTATAACCATGAAGAGACAGAACTCCACGCACCTAATGGTGAATTTGGATGATATTTATAATAATACACATGTATTCTTGTTTTATGTATATTATAACTTATACATGTTTTAAATGTATCAATATTTAAAATTTATATTTATGTATATAATCTTAATGTAAAGAACTCGACTGTCTCTTACTCATTGCTTCAACGTATACGTGTTATAAAATAATTGTTGTTGTATTTTTATTTTTTAAATCAATTCATTAAAAAATTAACGAACAGTTTTAAAAACTGTCATTCCAAATAATCATAACAAAATTTACTGTATGTTTTGAAAATAGCTATAATTATTTCCTTATAATACGCTTACTAAGCTATTATATTTAAATAAACATTTTTTTAAAAATTAGAGATTTTTTATGCCGAAGAATTTAAAGTTGAAACTTTTTAACAAAAATCATCATCATAAAAAAATATACGGCGTGTCATGTACACTTGTTAAAGGATGAAATATTGATAAACAACTTTCAAGTTATTGCCATAAATATTGCCAGTTTATATATCAAAATCATGAATTGAAATCTATAAATTATGTAAAATCTATTTCTGTATTCTGCCTTTCTACTTGAATAAATAAATTATTTTTATCTTTGCATCTTGATAACGCCACATATGATTGACTATAAAGAAACCAGGGTTTTTTTGAATACAAACTTACAGTATCGACACTTTGACCTTGGGATATGTTAATTGTCATAGCAAGTGCTACAACTATTGAAAAATGTTTACGATACAAAATAAAAGGTAATGTTAAGGAACGTCTCCTGTCTAAGATTATTCTTGAAATAAAGACTCTGTTTCTAATTTTTCCTCCGATTATTATTACTTCTCTTTTTATATTATACTGTAATAATTTTGTCATTTGTAAACGTGTTCCATTATAGAGTCCATCTGATGTATTAAAATTTATCAGTAATATTACTTTTATATTGATTTTAAGATTAAGTTCATAAGGTGATAATCCTTTACAAATATTGTTCAACATTTTCACCGTGAAATTTAAATAAATATTGTCGTCCGATTTAGTAACGCCTTCAAAAGTGGCGTTATCCGTACTAAAGTGGGTTTTAATTCCTCTTATTTATTTTTTTAAATTATATTATTTAAATAAGAATTATACTGGTTATGCGATGTAATTATAATACTATTTATTGAACAAGTGTAGTTATCAAAAAATATTTAAGAACATACATCATTTGAGATCCATTTTTTATAAATGTTAAAGGCTCTTATTTTGCCTTCTCCAATTTCTAATAGTAGTTCTCGGAATTCTTTATCGTTAGAACGAGCATGAATTCCTAATTTTAAAACTTGGATTAAGGTTTATAAAAACACAGATTCAATAGTTAGTTTGATTATTATATTTTAATTACCGTTTTTTACCACTAGGAAAATCTGACGAAGATCATCTTCCAAAATAATGAATTTATTTTCGAAATATTTTTCAGTATAACATAAATCTCTTAACATTCCGTCAACTATTTCCAATGCTTTTTTGAAGGTCGTTGAAGCCTCATCCCAAATAATTAAATCGATTGCTCCTAATTTTTTTTTTTATGACTCGAATTCTAAAAGTGCACTCTATATATTATTAAGATCCAAGAAAAGTAAGTCTAAAAATTTTATGACTGGTCCCCTTTGAAAGCAAAATTAATGATATTCCAGTCCATGCCATTGACCTGATTTTTTTATTTTGAGAAATAAAAGAAAAAATTAGCGTTTCATATAAAAAAATTATACCCGACACTCCGGGACCATCAATAAAGAACATAATATTTTTTGTTCCCAAATAGTGTGAAACATATTTCTTTGGTCATTATTCAAACTATTATACATCGAACCAGTTACTTTATTCAATACAAGTTGAAAAAAGTCTTTTATGATTTTTTAGAGATACGATGTTTAATATTATACGTATACGTATTGTAATATTTTTTATTACATTTTTCCTTCTTCGCCAAATTTTTAATGTATTATTAGAAATGTAACATTCTGAAATGTTCACATACTTTATGAATTTGGCAAAGTAATTATGTTTATTTAACATGAACCAAGCTGTTAACTATGTCGTGTAGTTTTCTGTTACCGTTTCATTATTTTTTTTTAAATACCACTTTTTGTTTGTTTTTAAGGTGAACAGCTAAACTTACAACTGTATGCCTTCTACCGCAAACTGGCAATTCTTGTAATCTTCAGGCTGCTTCCATTGGACCTACATATCTAGCAATAAAAAAACTATCAATTTCATTAAATATCTTTTTATCTTCCTCTCTTAATTTTTAAATTTTGATGCATGCTCTGTCACAACCTTTATATATAAAGTCATAAATATGTTTTATACTTTGAATAGAAGTACAGAATTTGACATTAATATGACATTGATATTTTATTAACAAAAATTTATTATACGGTAAGACCATTGAAATATCTACTAAAATTTCATTTTCTCTCCAAATTTTATGAACACATTTTTTGGAAGTATTATCTCTTCTTCTATATTCAGAGTAACCATTTGTTTTAATTAAAATTACATTTGTGAAAGATTTCGGGAAATTTTCTGTAAATTTTTATCAATCATACAAGGACTTCTGTATGAGCTCCATGAATTATGCGATTTATTACTAATTATGTGAGTTTCGTATTACCGAAAGGAGTTTTAGCTAAAATAATCTCATCAATTTTTCCAGGTGTACCAATTTTTTATTAGGATGCAAAGTTATTAAAATATGTGCATAAGGTAGACCACATTTTTGAAATTAAATGGTATAGACGTATGCTAATACTTTAGCGAATAGATCGTTTTTAATGATGTTATCCAAAGCTAACATTAATTTCAATTACAATAGTCAAACAGGTAACTTCGAAATATCATTTTGTGTTTCATTCTTAGGAAATTTTGATAAAATTAACTTTAATTCTTTCCATTTACGATTGTATGTTACTGTTGTAAATAAATCTGGTCTACCACATTTCCTCATTATAGACGTTGCACCTTGATAGTGTTTCTGCAAATATCTTGGACTTTTAATGTATGTTAATAGAAGTATTAAAAGATTTCCAATTTTTTTCTTTGTCTCAAAATTTTCAAAAATGTTGAATGCACTTTTTACAATTGCGTATGATAAACCTTGATAACATTTAATTCTTAAACTTTTTCGATTTTATCTTAAATAATTTAAGCGGTAATATTCAATTATAATGTAAGAATAAATAAAAAATTGTTGTGTCAGCCATCCCCCGTATAATAATTAATATAAATTTATTTTATTTGGTCTGTAGGACAGTCTGTAGGAATAATATTGTAACATAGTGAGTTTTTTTCTATTATTTAAGTAATTTTTTAAATAACCGGTACTCGATCCTAAATTTTCAAAGGGAACAAAATAATAGAAATACCATAAAATGAATAAAATGAGACAGTTTATTTGGAAATGTTTCTTTAGGATAATTAGCAGATAATTATTCCAGGTGTACACAAAGATCAAAGCTTTTTGCTAGTCCAGAGTCTGAAACTATAATAGCACCGCACTTTGCTGTCGATGTTTTATTGTATGTTTGTTTTTGCTGGCTGATTTTCTTAAAAAAATAATTTTATAACTTGGTAGTTTTTCTACATTTAATATTTAATGTAGATGTTTGTACTTTTTTGCTATTGAATTTTCTTTGATAATTTTTGTCAAACTTTCGATATGTTTTTTAAGAATCTCACTGTTATTTATAGATTTTAACCTTTGATTACTAATAATTTTATCATCATCATCACATATACATCTGACTATTTTTTAGTTCTTCATTAATATCAGAATTTAATGTGTTATGCACAACATGGAAAATTTGTCCTTAAATTCCAATATAATATATACCTTTTCCTTTTTGTTCTATTTCTGTAGCTTTTAAAGATGCAAAACTCAAGACATTATTGGAGTACCTGATAACAATTTTTAAATTATTATCATAAAGTAAAAGTTCTTTTAACTCTAAACTATATTTACTTTACGAACTCAAACGAACAGTTCCCTTATGATAACACGATAATTTTTTTTTCTGGCCAAAATACTCCTCAACAATACATGCACTTAAGTCATTTTACCATAAAACGCAGGATTTACTAATAGATTACTATTTTTATTAAGAGGACTACTCAAAAATTGATTTAAATTTTTATTATTAAGTATATTATTACTTTTTTTGAATCCAGTTTCCTTTTTTTTTTTTATTTAATGATTGTAAGATTTTTTAGTTATCTTTTGACACCATTATTTTAATAACATAGTAACTTTAACCTACCTGAATCTACACTTCCTGACAAATGAATTTTCAATTTTAAATCATTTGAACAATTACCAAAATATAACACGTTTAGAGAATTCTCAATAACAATTGTAATGTGTAGATTTATTACATCCACAAAACATGGTATTTTCATTGACGTACCATAAGTCTGTAAGTCATTCATGATGTCGAAATAATTTTATGAATTTTTTACATTTTTAAAAAATTTATTTTCAACGATAAAATTTACATGAAAGTTCCATTTTTCTATGACATTTTAAACTATCATTATTCTTGTTTTAAATAAACATAGTCTTTATAGTAAAAAAAAAAAAACAGAAAAAATTTTGAACGATCCATTTCCATCTGTTTAATATTAACTATTATCTAGTAACTTCTTAAATTGTTTAGCCTTAAAATGATAAACTGTTAAGTTATCATAAAACTTTTTGTTTCGTTTTATGTTTAACATGTTACTTCTTGAGTTGTCAACTTCTGTTAAACTATTATTTTCACTCTTTGAGAATATTAATTTCCCATTTTTAGGAAACTTTTTTTTCTGAATGATAATAATTATTTGTTATATTACATAACTCATGTTATCAGTTCAATATCAGTAGCTTTTCCATTTAATTTGTTTTCGGAAGATGTATTATTGCTTTAAAATTGGTTTGAATTCCTTTTTTTATCAATACTTTTATCATTTTAACGATAGATTTCTTTTTTTTCTGACTGATTTTTGTAAGCTATCGTCAATTTATTGTTTTGTAGGATTCTAAAAATCTAATATATCATAATGATCAAAATCAGCGTTTCCAAAAAAAATTAATTTAGTTCAAGATTGCTATTTAAATCTCCATATGTTTAAATATCGTTGTTCAAAAAAATTAACTATAACGTGAACATTTAAAAAATCTGAAAAGCTTTTAATTTCAGTACTTGTACCATAAGTCCTTTTTTTGCCATTATGTTAATATATTCATCAATTATTTCAACATTTTGATAATTATCGTTTCTTGCTATGAATTTATAATTTTGCCATTTATTTAGACCATTATTAATCACTTAAGAATAAGCTCTAATATAAAAATCTTCGCCATTATACAGAAAATAAGAAAAAGTTCTAAATCAACAATTTCCATCCCCTTTTACGCAAACTTTAAAACTGTTTATTTTTAAAAATTGAAAAAAAATTAGTTTGATTTCAAAATAAGCTTCAATAGTACAACGTACAAACGATTTTTTCAATTTACAGATTAGAATACTCGAAATTATTTCCATATTTGTTATTAAATCTGAAATTAAAAGATTTTTGCTAATTGCTTGTATCCATTGATAAAATATAGAATGCATAACAGTAACAAATGCAATAAAAAAAATTATGTTATACACAGTTTAAATAATTCATATATCATTCAAGTAATTGAAACTTTTCGTTATTTAGAATCCAATCAATAAACAAATAATGTAGGAGAGGTGAACCTCCTCTTAAACTAATTGATAACCTATAGCAGAATAAACACAAGTGTTTTACATTAAATGGCATATAAACTTTTATAAGTTATGAATGCTATGATTCCATATTTATTATACAAGTATAAATAGTAATGGCTTCACCACCAAACATAACAACCACTTATGAAATTCAGGACTCACAATTAAAAAAGGGAAAAGCATTATATTGTGTAACATTGAATGGATTAATTACTCTCAGAACAGTTTCCTAAGGAGATCTAACTGGATATGATTTAAAGCAGAAAAGGTTTACAACTATATTATTTTGTTCTAACTGTATACGAACTAAAATGTAGAAGACTAAAAATTCAAATTAGGAAATTCAAAGTTATCAGTGATCCGTTGGGGGCGAAATGTGAGAAAATAAATATATACAAGTAAAGTGTATTTAAATTTTCTTGCGTTGATTAATTGATGCGCAACATTTCGCTAACAATATGCGTCAGCCTCATCAGGCTACAAAATTAAAATTAAAAACACACAATGAGAGATCTGGAAGGCTCAAACACAAAAATACAATAAATTTTGATGTAAATTGTTACCACAGGTACTCGAGAATTCGTAAGTTTGGTTGACTTACTCGTCACCTGTCGTGCTGTCGACTGACAATAAATACAAACAACAAGCCAGCACTTATATAGGCGGAGCCGCAAAGGTAGACGGTAAAGGGCGATGAACTCGATCGGGACATTTAAACTTTCGTAGTGAAGAAAGGTATGCTCTATTAAAGAAAAGCACATCCTCCTTACTATTGATGTTGTGTTTGTCGAGTTTTATATAAAGCATTTCGGAAATAATTTTTTTTTTATAATTGGATTCTTTGTCAACGATTTTAAAGTCATCCCAATCGAATTCATGGTCAAAATTAATTTGGTGTGCACAAACAACGGAATCGGAGTTTTTACTTTTCGTATGTTCACTGATGCGGATTTACGCCGTTCGCTTTGTTTCACCCACATATGACGCAGGACAATTTTTACAATAAAACTTATATACTACATTTGTCTGTTTATGTTTATTCGTTGTATCTTTTCCTAAGCGGACGATATGCTGCAGTTTATTGTTAATAAGAGGGTAAGTGTGAGTATTGTAGGGTCTTAACATGGTTAAAATTTTTTCAAAATTATTGTCAATATATGGTATGCCAATTTTGCAGATAGGGTAGGTGCTTGTAGTGCTTCTGTTATGATTACTATATTTGTGTCTTTTTAATCTGACCTTTATGTTTTTATTAATAAAGTTAAAAGGGTAATTGTTTTTTATCAACAGTTTTTTCACCCTAGCAATATTCACACCGTGAAAACGTGTACTGGCAAGTAAGATCGCCCTATCAACCAAATTAAAAACAATATTTCTTTTATAGCTCACTGGTTGACCAGAAAAATAATTTAAGATTCGTCCGGAAGAAGTAGGTTTTTTAAACCAGTCAAAATTAAAATAATAAGAATTTCTTATCATCGTCAAGTCTAAAAAGTTGAGTTTCTTGTCAATCTCCATTTCATATGTAAATTGTAGTTTGGGATGATATGAATTAAAAATATTCAAACTTTGGTCAATATGGTCAACAATAATAATAAAGTAATACATCATCTACGTAACGAAAATAAAAAGATGGAATAGTATTATAGCTATTTTTTAAGATGGAGAGACAATCATTTTCCAGGTCGTCCATTACAAGGTCAGCAAACAATGGTGAAATAGGAGAATCCATTGGCGTGCCAAAAATTTGTTGATAAAAAATGTTGTCAAAAGTAAAAAAAGTATTATTGAACAAAAATTCAGTACATTGTCGAATTTTATCAACCGGGATTCGACATTTAATCATTATGGTCACAATACGTCGATCGATGCTCCGTAGTACCAACTCTAGAGGAATATTAGGAAATAGGGAGCTGACATCTAAAGACATTAGTCTATAATTAGTAGTGGGTTTTATATTTTTTAGTTTGTTTTTCAATTCAAAGCTATTATTAATGTGTGATATTGGAACGTTGACTGACTTCTTGAGTTCATCGTTTATTACTTTTGCTAGAAAATATGTAGGGCTATTGATAAGAGAGACGATAGGACGTGAAAGGGCATCGACCTTGTGAATTTTCGGCAAGCCATAACATTAAGCTAGAGTTGTATCTGTCAGCGACAAAGCGTTGGGATGGTATGTTCTAGAAAGGAAGCCGTTAGATTTGAGATTCTTTAAAATTTTAGAGGTTCTCTTTTGTAGAGAGTTTAATGTTTAATGCAAAAATCTAATATGTGTGTTAATGTTGCTAATTTCAAAGTTTAGAAGTTTCTTACGAAAATGTAAGGTACTTTGCAACACTCAATTTCCCGTTTAAAAGATCAAATCGCGTCATTAAAATTAGACTACAATATTCGTGAGTGACATTATAAATTTGTCAACATCAAACAAAATACCATCTACAGAACATCTAATCATACGTTACATAAAAAATTTAAAAATTTTACCAAAAACAAACACCACAACCAGTAATAATGATCCAATACACAATTTAACGAATATAGCCATTCCTAAAGATGTCGCCGAAATTGCATCTCTTGGACCGAATTGCAATCTCCCATCATCTTTTCTTGAACGCGATTTTTTATGTATTATCAAAAACCTAGAAGTTGGTCTCTCACACCTCGATACGAACGATCGAGTAAAGACCGAAATCCGTGACAAATTATCTCAATATTTAGTTAATGCTTGTAAACAAAAGCCAGCTATTTCTAAAAAGGACCACCAATATGCAAAAAATTTAAGATTAACAAAAAATTTTCTAAACAAAAATCCCGATATATTTTTCACCTCTGCTGACAAAGGCAACGTTACGGTTTGTCTCAAAAAAAGTAACTATACGGAAAGAATGCATAATTTACTGTCTGATAAATCGACTTATAAAATTATTTCAAAAAACCCATTAAACTCTCTACAAAAGAGAACCTCTAACATTTTAAAGAATCTCAAATCTAACGGCTTCCTTTCTAGAACATACCATCCCAACGCTTTGTCGCTGACAGATACAACTCTAGCTTAATGTTATGGCTTGCCAAAAATTCACAAGGTCGATGCCCTTTCACGTCCTATCGTCTCTCTTATCAATAGCCCTACATATTTTCTAGCCAAAGTAATTAACGATGAACTCAAGAAGTCAGTCAACGTTCCAATATCACACATTAATAATAGCTTTGAATTGAAAAACAAACTAAAAAATATAAAACCCACTACTAATTATAGACAAATGTCTTTAGATGTCAGCTCCCTATTTACTAATATTCCTCTAGAGTTGGTACTACGGAGCATCGATCGACGTATTGTGACCATAATGATTAAATGTCGAATCCCGGTTGATGAAATTCGACAATGTACTGAATTTTTGTTCAATAATACTTTTTTTACTTTTGACAACATTTTTTATCAACAAATTTTCGGCACGCCAATGGATTCTCCTATTTCACCATTGTTTGCTGACCTTGTAATGGACGACCTGGAAAATGATTGTCTCTCCATCTTAAAAAATAGCTATAATACTATTTCATCTTTTTATTTTCGTTACGTAGATGATGTATTACTTTATTATTATTGTTGACCATATTGACCAAAGTTTGAATATTTTTAATTCATATCATCCCAAACTACAATTTACATATGAAATGGAGATTGACAAGAAACTCAACTTTTTAGACTTGACGATGATAAGAAATTCTTATTATTTTAATTTTGACTGGTTTAAAAAACCTACTTCTTCCGGACGAATCTTAAATTATTTTTCTGGTCAACCAGTGAGCTATAAAAGAAATATTGTTTTTAATTTGGTTGATAGGGCGATCTTACTTGCCAGTACACGTTTTCACGGTGTGAATATTGCTAGGGTGAAAAAACTGTTGATAAAAAACAATTACCCTTTTAACTTTATTAATAAAAACATAAAGGTCAGATTAAAAAGACACAAATATAGTAATCATAACAGAAGCACTACAAGCACCTACCCTATCTGCAAAATTGGCATACCATATATTGACAATAATTTTGAAAAAATTTTAACCATGTTAAGACCCTACAATACTCACACTTACCCTCTTATTAACAATAAACTGCAGCATATCGTCCGCTTAGGAAAAGATACAACGAATAAACATAAACAGACAAATGTAGTATATAAGTTTTATTGTAAAAATTGTCCTGCGTCATATGTGGGTGAAACAAAGCGAACGGCGTAAATCCGCATCAGTGAACATACGAAAAGTAAAAACTCCGATTCCGTTGTTTGTGCACACCAAATTAATTTTGACCATGAATTCGATTGGGATGACTTTAAAATCGTTGACAAAGAATCCAATTATAAAAAAAAAATTATTTCCGAAATGCTTTATATAAAACTCGACAAACACAACATCAATAGTAAGGAGGATGTGCTTTTCTTTAATAGAGCATACCTTTCTTCACTACGAAAGTTTAAATGTCCCGATCGAGTTCATCGCCCTTTACCGTCTACCTTTGCGGCTCCGCCTATATAAGTGCTGGCTTGTTGTTTGTATTTATTGTCAGTCGACAGCACGACAGGTGACGAGTAAGTCAACCAAACTTACGAATTCTCGAGTACCTGTGGTAACAATTTACATCAAAATTTATTGTATTTTTGTGTTTGAGCCTTCCAGATCACTCATTGTGTGTTTTTAATTTTAATTTTGTAGCCTGATGAGGCTGACGCATATTGTTAGCGAAATGTTGCGCATCAATAAATCAACGCAAGAAAATTTAAATACACTTTACTTGTATATATTTATTTTCTCACATTTCGCCCCCAACGGATCACTGATCACTTTGAATTTCCAAATCCACCGGAGGGCACTGATGTATACTAATAACTTCAAATTAGTTTTTATGATCATATCATAGGTCTTTTTCCTAATTCTAAAATTTTACTGGGGTATCAGTGCGTACTCACTTAATAAAGGTGCTCTTTCTCAAAAATGTACAACATTATTTAAAAAAAAAACCTAGCATGGTTTTCTTTAATATTTATTACACAAAGGTATTTTGGAAAAGTTTTCCTCAAATTCAGCAGTCTATTCCATTGCCTTTGCGATTTATTGATTTTTATAGAAATGATTCTTAGATTCAAGAAATGCATAAAGACTCTACGTATTTGTAAAAGTTTTATAAATTTAAATATAAATTGTGCCTAATAAAGACAAATACACATCACTGTTTTTGTAATACTCTAATATGAGAATTGCTGTTGCACATGAACAATGAGCTTCAACTTTCAAAAACTTCCAAACTTTAACGCCAGGGTTTGGCACGCGAAGTCCGCAGAGGGGTGGAGCCCCACAAATATATATATATATATATATATATATATATATATATATATTTATATATATATAAACATGTGTGTTAGGTAACTTTTTAGAATATAAACTAATAACATTGAAAATGACAATCTGCATAAGTACTATTCTGTCCTTATAATAACCATTTTTTACATAATTATATCAGCGTAAGTAACTGTGTATATACATATATATATCTCTGAAGGATTAAATTAACTAAATAGACTTTAAGAAAGAATTGTATGCAAAATTAAAAAATCTCTGAACAAACTTAGAAAAAGTCTCAAACAATGGTGTGAGAAGTTTTTCATAGCCCTGATTGTAATAGGACATACAGCCTTTTAAAATAAGCCCTGATTAGTGACTTGGCAGTCTACTAGTAGAATTTTCGTTCTTTTACTGTTCAAAGATAATTCCATATCGAGTCAGTTCAGCAGGAAGAGAATGACGCTAATATATATACCTTATTAGTTCTAACGGTAATGGCTGGTGGGTTCGCGAAAAGTTGGAGAGTAGCTACTTCAGTCCAGCTAATTTATGCGTCACGCAACTCTTCGGGTGGGGGGGAGGCAGCTCCAATCAATACCAAAGTGATCAGCTCTTGGTACATGACAAAGGGATCAGTTTTTAGCACATCAGCGCAGATTCCCAGAAGTGCTGCTCCTAGATATCCACGAAAGGCAGCTTTAAAACCACGACTCTTACTTTCGATCTTTCTCGTACGTGACCACGGGACGAAGGTATTAAAATGACCGACCAAAACTAAAACGCATCACGATGAGTAACATCGCTTTCTAGTGTGGTCAGAACAAATCAGTCTTTTCATATCATGCGCTCTCTCCACCTCAGTCACCTTTCTCTTACCTACCACCTCATCTCCACCTTTTTTTGCTTTTCTCTTTTTCTTACGCCTACAGAACCTCTAACATATTCAAATTTTATTTTTACACGTACAAATTTAGTAAAATTAAATTTATACTTATTGTGCCTGATATCTCGAAAATATTAAGCAATTCTATCCGCATACTTTCTTGTTTTATATGAAATCACTTAATACCTCAAAGGTGTACCTATCAATAGTTAACTGATGATCTGGGTACTTTATTAATTGTTTTTCCTATACGAACAATCAAGTACTGGTCCATGTAACTTCTGCAAAATTATGCTTTCTTTTAAGGAAACAGTCTGATGAAGGGTCTGTTCATTGCCCTCGACGTAGAAGTTGATTTAATGACTTATTACGACTATTAGTAACGTATTACATATTGCTGTTGTTAGTGGATCATGACGGCAGGGGTGAAATTGTTTCTGATGGAGGATTACAAAAGAGAAGTAAAAAGAAGGCTTAATCTTTGGTACTTGTATGTAGGCTTCAGGGCCTCGTTAGAGAATGAATTTAATTTTCACTTGATCGCTTTATTCGTGTTGTTTTGCATTCTTCTATGCTTTTTATATCAAACAGTAATTTTTAAAAAAAATTATCTTTAATCAATGATAATGTCAGTTGGTTACAAAAAAGATTTGCTATTAGTTTGTACACTTTTCTTTTGCTACCTTAACATTAACTTTATATTGATTCCCCCCGCATAAACATTTTTCAATAACCATGTAAAGTATATCCCAGCCTTAATATATGTACATATATATTTGTTTCTGTATTTAGCCATCTATAGTATGTCCATTAAGATAGGAAAATTTAGCCTGCTAGTTAGGTATACACCTACTGAACTATAACTCCTTATTAAAGAGTGGCACACATAAAGTTTGTTGGTTTTCTGTTTGTATTGTGCAATTTCTACTATAAATTGATGTTATTAATGATTTGTATATGATTATCTCCCCATTATAGTTGTTTTTTTTGTGAGTATGCATATTTGTGAGAAGCCGTAAAAAATGCTTTCGTAAACCTAATTAATCCTTATCTTTTGTTACATTTTTGAAATGCGTAAGGGGGCCACGAGTAGTTTAAGTAAATTCAAGTGTTAAAGTCTGTACCTCTGTGTTACAATTCTTGTTTGCATTTTTTGGTGGGGCTTTAATATGCATATTGTTTCAATTTTAACTACGTGTGGTAATCTTATTTTATTGGCTTTCTGTAGTTTTATACTTTTGTTTATATAATCAATACCTGTTATTGTATATGGGCCCTCGTATTGTAAATTGTAATTATTTTTTAATGGCTCTCTTAATACATAAATCATTTTTTCTTCCAAGATATATTTTGCATTTAGTTTGTGGTCATAGTAATAATACTTTGATCAATACTTCAACTGAACTTAGTTCTTTGCTGCAAAAGTTCTTATTTCTGTCATGATTTCAGCTGGCTCTTTAATATATTCTTTTGAAGTCTAGCCCTTGGTTGGAAATATGATATGAGATAGCAAACTTGATCCTCGTTCAAAAAACGACTTCGTATGGTCAGTATCCTGTAGTCTGCTGATTCGTTGTGTTGTATGATTGCATACACATTGCTAGATGATCATTTTGTTCTACGTAGCCCTTTATGTACTACGAATAACTATGATGAATTCGCTCAACGGCACTGTTTATTTGTGGAACAATCACTTTTCAGGTATGTTGAAGGTTTTTTAAACTTTTTTGCTAGGATGCTAACAGGTTTTGCGCATTTCTCTTTACGTTGCGTCTCTTAGACATTTCAACCACCTATTTGGGTACTTCAACGTAGCATTGAGTTGAATTCCTAATTGGTTTTCATACTCATCTGACGTAGTCTCTTCGTTTCAGCAGTGTAAAACGATATTCACTACCTTTCTCTCTCATCCATTGGGCAACGTTTTTGTCTTGGTGCAATGTCGTTAGGCTCCTATACATCTATATTTATTTCTATCCTAATTTCTACATCAATTACTTTGATACTGATTATTTCTTTAGCCCAATGCTCATTTAAATTGCCTTCTAATAGACTATGTACATCTTGTCCCCTTTCTGTTC